>NC_133139.1:24263680-24566680 GCF_048418815.1 Hemitrygon akajei | reverse complement strand
GAAAATTGGTGAAGCCGGGAAAAGAGGCAATGCTTAAAATAAATATACCAGTAAAGTAGCCATAGTCATGAATATTACATGTGTAAGGAAAGGGAAAGAGGTGTTGCTTGTTATTATATTGGAATTTGTTCAGATTAGGTTAGTAAGGTAGTAAAAACTATTTTATTAAACAAAAAGAAACCAGGTAAATACTGAAATTAGCCTGATAACTCTAACCTCAGCCAAGCAGATATATTCCCCTTGTCCTTTTGCTAACCCTTCCACTCTCTGTAACATAAAACTAACTTGTCTTCCTAAGTCACTGATGAAAGGTTAATTTAATTCCTTTTTACATAAACCCCAATCAATACTCTCCACATTTGATATTTTTATTAATCGTTGACCTGAGAGAGTTCACTGTTACCATCGGGAAGGAGGTACAAAAGCCTGAAGACACACACTCAGCGATTCAGGAACAGCTTCTTCCCCTCTGCCATCCGATTCCTAAATGGACATTGAATCTTTGGACACTACCTCACTTTTTAAAAAAAAATACAGTATTTCTGTTTTTGTACTTTAAAAAATATTTTCAATATACATAATTGATTTACTTGTTTATTTATTATTATTATTTTTATTTTATTTAGTTTTATTTTTCTCTGCTAGGTTATGTATTGCATTGAACTGCTGCTGCTAAGTTAACAAATTTCACATCACATGCCGGTGATAATAAACCTGATTCTGATTCAATCAAGGCAGATACACATGGCGTCTGGATAACATCGACAAGGCAATTCTACCTGGAAAACTGAAGCTCTGGTGCTTTACAGTTTGGACTCCTACCCCGGGTGATGAGGCCACTCACCGTCTATGGGGTCCCACTAACAACCGTGAAGAAGCTTGAGCGAACCATCACAAAGATGTGAGTCGGTGTCCCAAGGTGTATCAGTAACATCAGTCTCTGTGGTGAAGGAGTCCTTGAACTACCTTTCACTGGCCTTACAGAGGAACTCAAGTGTTCTAAGGTGCATCTACAGATGACACTCAAAGACTCTCATGACAAGACCATCAGTAATGCTGCACGGACTTTATCAACTGGGTGGAAATGGACCCCAGCTGATGTGGTGCAGCAAGCAACCACAGACCTTAGGCATAGAGACATTGCAAGTTTGACAGGGCGGGGCAGCTTTGGTCTGGCAGCAAGTGGACCCAGCTGGCATGCCACAATTCCAGAGCAAAGGAAGGTGGTTGTCGAGGAAATGCAGTGGCAAGAAGAGTCAGACAGAAGTACAAAGGCTGTCTCCCTGGCGAAGCAGGGGCAGTGGGTGAGGTGGGAAAGCATTGAGCAAGGAATACCAACTGGAAGGACATATGGGAGATGGAAGCAAACAGACTTAGCTTTCTCATCAGAGCTACATGTGATGTGCCTCCCTCACAATAAAACCTCCACCAGTGGTTCAGTGAGGGCCCAACTTGAACCCTGTGCCCGATTCCGGCAACCCTCAAGCATACCCTGGTAAGCTGCAAGACCAGCCTCACACAAGGCAGATACACGTGGAGTCACAACCAGGTCTTGAAGCTCTGGCAGCGGCCATCGAGACCAAGAGGATAGCAACCAACTCCTTGCCCCCTTGAACAACTAACACTGTGACACCAGCAGCATTTGCCCAGGAGGGAGGGAAGAGAGCAACTAACCTCCCTCCTAAGACATAAACAGGATAGATGAACAAGTCCTGTGACTGGAAAATGCTGGTGAATGTCAATAAACAACTCACCTTTCCACTGGAAATTGCTACTATCAGTCATAGGCCAGACTTGGTTCTCTGGTCCAATTCATTACTGATTGTCTACATGGTGGAACTCACAGTCCCGCGGAAGGATTCGGTGGCTGAACCAAATGAACGCAAGAGGCTACGCTGTGCAGATCTAGCAGTTGAAACTCAGCAGCGGGGTTGGAAAACCAAGTTTGTCCTGTGGGGTTAGGTTTTAGGGGATTTATAGCCACGTTTCACCATCAAATTGCTGCAGGAGCGGGGGATCCATGGTCAGACTCTACGGCAAACCATCAGAACCACATCAGAGGAGGTGGAAAGCAGCAATCACCGGCTTTGGATCAAGCGAAAAGGCCTCTCCTGGGTTCCAAGATAGCATCTAGAGAGTGGAAGATACCATGGCGGGTGACTGTGGGATGCCATTAGTCATCGTCGAGCCCTCCGGAGATGTAGTGGGCTAATTGATGAAATATTGAGGAAGGAAGTTGCCCCCTTGAAAACCCCTGCATGTCAACCCTGTGCCACTCCCAGCATCGAGGCAGTCTCAAGCAAGTGCTCACAACCCATTGGCATGAAGGATATTAACATCTTATCCTGTGTTTTTTTAAATTTTAAACCGTAAGTAAGAGCTACAGGAGGAGCTGTTTCTTCCTCTATTCCCCACACTGACCTTTTACTTCTTACCTGCCTATCAGCTCCTCCTTCCCTTTCTCCTGTGGTCCACTCTCCTCTCCTATCACATTCCTTCTTCTCCAGCCCTTTACCTTTCCCACCACCTGGCCTCACCTATCACCTTCCAGCTAGCCGCCTCACCCCCTTCCCCCACTTTTTTATTCAGGCACCTTGCCCCTGGCTTCTTAGTCCTGAAGAAGGGTCTCAGCCCAGAAAGTTGACTGACTATTCACTCCCACGGAGGCTGCCTGACCTGCTGAGTGCTTCCAACATTTCGTGTACATATCTACGTGCTGCTCTGCTAGTCAATAAGATCCTACTTCCCTTTAATGTACTATCCCTCAATTCCCTTCTGGTTAAAAATCTATTTTGAACAGTTTGAATATATTCATCAACAATATGAGCACATACAGTTCCTAAAAATAAAGTATTTACCCCCACCCCTTTGAAAGTTTTCATGTTTTATTGTTTTACAACAGTGAATCACAATGGATTTGATTTGGCTTTTTTTGACACTGACCAACAGAAAAAGTCTCTTTCGTGTCAAAGTAAAAACAGATCTCTAAAAAATGATCTAAATTAATTACAAATATAAAACACAAAATAATTGATTGCATAAGTATTCACTCCCTTGAATATGACTAATCATCACTGGTGCAGCCAATTGGTTTTACAAGTCACATAATTAGTTAAATGGAGATTACCATGTGCAGTCAAGGTGTTTCAATTGTTTGCAGTAAAATACACCTGTATCTGGAAGGTCCGACTGCTGGTGAGTCGGTATCCTGGCAAAAACTACACCATGAAGACAAAAGAACACTCCAAGCAATTCCGTGAAAAGGTTATTGAAAAGTCAGGAGATGGATACAAGAACATTTCCAAGTCACTGAATATCCCTTGGAGTACAGTTAAGTCAATCATCAAGAAATGGAAGGAATATGGCACAGCTGTAAATCTGCCTAGAGCAGGCCATTCTCAAAATCTGAGTGACCGCGAGGGAGACCTACGACAGCTCTGGAAGAGTTACAAGCTTCAGAGGCTGAGATGAGAGAGACTGTGCATACAACAACTGTTGCCCGGGTGCTTCACCCAGCTTCATAGGAGAGTGGCAACAAACTCAGATGAAATCTCAGCTAAAGTTTGCCAGAAGGCATGTGGAAGACTCTGAAGTTGGCTGGAATAGCTTGATGAAATCAAAATTGAGCTTTTTGGCCATCAGACTGAATGCTATGTTTGGCATAAGCCAAACACTGCACATAATCAAAAACACACCATCCCTGCCGTGAAGCATGGTGGTGGCTGCATCATGCTGTGGGGATGCTTTACTGCAGCACCCTGGAAGGCTTGTGGAGGTAGAGGGTAGAATGAATGCAGCAAAATACAGGGAAACCCTGGAGGAAAACAGGAAGGTTTTTCACTCAGAGTGGTTGGTGCGTGGAATGCACTGCCTGAGTCAGTGGTGGAGGCAGATACACTAGTGAAGTTTAAGAGACTTCTAGACAGGTATATGGAGGAATTTAAGGTGGGGGGTTATATGGGAGGCTGGGTTTGAGGGTCGGCACAACATTGTGGGCCAAAGGGCCTGTAATGTGCTGTACTATTCTATGGTCTATGTTCTAAAAACTGATGAAGTCTGCAAGAGAACTGAGACTTGGGAGAAGATTTCTTTTCCAGCAAGACAATGATCTCAAGCATAAAGCCAAAGCTACACAGGAATGGCTTAAAAACAACACAGTTAATGTCCTGGAGTGGCCAAGTCAGAGTCCAGACCTCAACCCAATTGTGAATTTGTGGCTGGACTTGAAAAGGGCTGCTCACTCACAATCCCCGTGCAATCTGAGAGTGTAAATAGTTTTGTAAAGAAGAATGGGGAAAAATTGCAGTATCCAGATATGCAAAGCTGATAGAGACCTATCCACACTGACTCAAGACCGTAATTGCTGCCAAAGGTGCATCTACTAAATACTGACTTGAAGGAGGTGAGTAATTATGCAATCAATTATATTGTCTTTAATAACTGTAAAATATTTAGACTAATTTGTAGAAATTTGTTTTCACTTTGACACGGAAGTCTTTTCTGTTGACCAGTATCAAAAAAGTCAAATTAAAAGCCATTCATCAGCCCAGACAGCTCTCCCTTGAATCTCACCACTTTACCCCCATGCCTCGACGCTCGAGGATAGGCTTAGCTTGTTTTAAGTGTTGTGAAAACATCATCAGGGTCACTGCAGGGACGAGAGCCCATATATCAGAAGCGGTTGTTTAATGTGATGTCACATGCCAATGAAGATGTAAATATTTCTCACATGGTTGTTGGCTCAGTAATCGATGCTGAGTCTGGATTTCGTCTCTCGTGAGTTTTCTGCTGAAAATTCCAATTGTGAAGAGCCACTTTTAGAGTGGAGGGTGTGGTGGCTAATTTTGGGGGCAGGGTGTGGGAGTTTTGATAAGGTAGGTTCAAAGTGTACAATAATGGCCCACAGGAAAGAGTCAAGCTGCAGTAGTGAATCAGAGGTTATAGGTTCAAGTCACACTCCAAAGACGTGGGCACAAATAGTCAGCCCGAACCCACTGCTGGAGATACACTTTATGAATGAGATGTTAAATCAGTGCTCCACCTAGCATCTGAGAGGCACAAACCCCTATTTTGAAGAGAGGCAAGTTATCAAAAGTGCCTCCGTGTCATTACTTATCCCTCAAACGCCATCACAGCTTATCTGAATATTATCACGCATTCGTTTACATGAGTAAGCTGTGCATAAATTGGCTGCTGGACCTCTTACAAATGATAGTGACCGAACTCTACAATTACTTAATTAGTGGTAAAGTGCATCAGAACTTCCGGAGATCACGAAGGACGTTTTTTTTTTCTTCTTCTGGAGATGATAAAGTCTGCTTTTATTGCAGAAGACTGCAGCCCAAGCTGGAACACCCGGTTTTGAAAGCACAGGGTCGAAAGATTCAGCAGAAGGGTCCAAGATCACACTACTGCAGAACGCACAGTTAAGTAGATGGTTGCAGATCTGGTCCATGTGCAGAACTGGGTTCTGTTTATTGGCTTCAGTTGTAAAATATATATGATCCCATTACACTATTAAATTACTTAATTTCTTCCTTTCTCTGAATATTACTTGATGATAAAAGTTTAACAGCCCAGGCTGGTTCTCCGATGCAATCATTTTAGTTTAAATTTAAGGATCTCTGAATCCATCCCTGTCTTTCCAGTGAATTTCCTTAATTCTTGCCTTTCAAAATCATAGTGAGATCCCTCACCTTCAATATTAATAAATCCACAAACAATAACTGGGAAGTCTCTTGGTAGTGTAAACTTACTTCAGCAGCCTGGCAAATTGTTCAAGTTACAGCCCTCAGATTCAAATTCACAACTGAAATTCTGTCTCTCTGTCTACAATTGTTGCTAGACCCACAGAACATTTCCCAACATTTGTTTTTGCAGTTTCCAGCATCTACATTATTCTGCTTTTCATTACCATTAAACTCTGACTTCCTTGTTAACCAATCTCATCTGCCCTGGCTAGGGTTAAGTCGTGTGATGTAAATACCTCTTTGCCAGATCTCACTTGACATTAAAGTGTGAAGTGCCTCTTTGCCAAACTCTTCTCTCTTCAAATCACTTCTAGATTCACGATGAACTCACATAAATTCTATTTCAGGTACCCCCTGTCTAGTAAAGAATTTCACTTAATCATATTCTTAAAATTACCGTTCCAGTTCAGTTCAGGATTTCATTCCTAATCTTTTCACAGTAATGTTACATATGAATAGCACCATTCCTAGATCAAGCAAAAAGATCCGGGGACTCAGAAAATGAATCCCGCTCAAGATCCTTTGGCCCAATCCAAGGCAACATTCCCTCCTGCTGTCCCTGTCTGACGGAAGAAGAAAGGCATTCTCACATGCCCCCTGGTGGCTGTTTGCAGAATAACAAAAGAACACGCGGGAAGAAAGCCACACCATGGAGAGAAAAAAGTAACTGTACTCTGGAGTTGTTCGTCACCTTGGGATGTACTAGAATGTTCTACAGCCAATTAAACATCAATCTAGTCGGTATTGCAGGGCCATGTGACACAACTTTCTGCACAAACAGCAATGTGATGATGATCAGGTAATTGATCTTTATGACTGAGTCAGGGTACAAAACTCACAAAAAACAATCCTTAGCAACAGACACAGGAGTCTGGAGCAGCTCAGGAAACATCCATGGAAATGAACAAACAGCTGATGTTTCGGGCCGAGACACTTCCACAGGACTGGAAAGGAGGACGCCAGAATCAAAAGGTGGGGGGAGGGGAAGGAGGATAGCTAGAAGGTGATAGGTCAAGCCAGGTGGGGGCAAAGGTAAAGGGCTGGAGAGGAAGGAATCTGATAAGAGGAGAGTGGACGATGCGAGAAAGGTTAGGAGGAGGGGCACCAAGGGGAGGTGAGAAAAGGTAAGAGGATAAAGTGGGGAATAGAAGAAGAGGCGGAGTTTTTTTTACCGGAAGGAGGAGTCAATATTCATGCCATCAGATTGGAGGTTATCCAGACAGAAAATAAGCAGTTGCTCCTCCACCCTGAGGGGGGGTCACATCGTGGCACAAGAGGAGGCCACGAACCACCATGTCGGAACAGGAATGGGAATTGGCATTAAAGTGTTTGGCCACCGGCAAGTTCTGCCTTTGGCGGACAGAGCAGAGGTGCTTGACGTAGCTGTTCCCCAATTTACGACGGGTCTCACCAATGTAGAGGACCAGGAGCACCTGATGCAATAGATACCCCCAGCGCATTCGCAGGTGAAGTGTTGCCTCACATGGAGGGACTGTTTGGAGCCCTGAATGGAGGTGAGGGAGGAGGTGAATGAGCAGGTGGAGTACTTTGGCTGCTTGCAGAGATAAGTACCAGGAGAGAGATTAGCGGGGATGGACAAATGGACAAGGGGATCACAGAAGCAGCTATCCCTGCAGAAAGCGGGGGGGGGGGGGCAGGTAAAGGTATGTTTAGCAGTAGGATCCCTTTGCAGGTGACGGAAGTTGCGGAGAATGATGTGCTTGATGCGGAGGCTCTTGGGGTGGTAGGGAAGGACAAGAAAAAAACTCTCACTCTTAAGGTGGTGGGAAGATGTCCGGGAAATGAGGAGATACAGGGGAGGGCAGCGACAATAGTGAAGGAAGAGAAACCCTTTTCTTTGAAGATGGACATCTCCTATGTCCTGGAAAGAAACTCCTCATCCTAGGAACAGATGCGGCAGAGACAAAGGAACTGAGAAAAGGCAATAGCAATTTTACAAGAGGCAGAGTCAGGAGAAGTATAGTGAAGATAGCTGTAGGAATCAGTAGGTTTATAAAAGATGGCAGTCGATAGTTTGTCTCCAGAGATGGAGACAAGAGAGTTGAGAAAGGGGAGGGAGGTGTCAGAAATGGACCAAGTGAACTTAAGGGCAGGGTGGAGTTGGAGGCAAATTTGATGAAATTGTTCAGTATGGGTGCATGAACAGAGTCAATGTGCCCTTGTACTGCAAAGAGTCAATTCGCTTAGAAAACAGGGTTGGCTTCAGGAGCAGAAAACTAGAAACGGCAGTTAGTCTCTCCGACAAACACAGAATGAAACAGGAGAAATCGCCCTGATGTGAATGAAGGTTAGTTAAATTTTGTCAATTCAGTCTCAGTTATTTACACCAAACTTGATTGATAGGAATTTTAGTATCCTCACTCTGGCTAGCTCTTTTGTTATTTCTACGTAGAGTGGTTTTCTCTCACGTTGTTTAGCCTGAGATAAATATCAATCAGATCTTCGGAACAAACTCGCCTGCTCTTCTTTGAAATATTACTATTGATTTTTTTTTACATCCACAGGAGAGAACAGAAAGGAGTTTGATTTAATGATTCAAGCAAAAGACAGAAAATTTCTTAATGCTAACAGGATTTATCTGCCTAGACCTTGTGGTCAAGTCCCTAGATTTGAAACCATGACTCCCTGACTTTTACTACTTACGAAGATAATAAAAAATAAGCTAATTAATGATTTTCAAATATACTTTTTTTTTAAAATGAAAGACTACATTGCATCTGGAGTATTGTGTGCAGTTTTGGTCCCCTAATCTGAGGAAAGACATTCTTGCCATAGAGGGAGTACAAAGAAGGTTCACCAGATTGATTCCTGGGATGGCAGGACTTTCATATGAAGAAAGTCTGGAACGACTAGGCTTATACTCACTGGAATTTAGAAGATTGAGGGGGGATCTTATTGAAATGTATAAAATTCTAAAGGGATTGGACAGGCTAGATGCAGGAAGATTGTTCCTGATGTTGGGGAAGTCCAGAATGAGGGGTCACAGTTTAAGGATAAAGGGGAAGCCTTTTAGGACCGAGATGAGGAAAAACTTCACACAGAGAGTGGTGAATCTGTGGAATTCTCTGCCACAGGGAACAGTTGAGGCTGGTTCATTGGCTGTATTTAAGAAGAAGTTAGATATGGCCCTTGCGGCTAAAGGGATCAGGGGTTTTGGAGAGAAAGCAGGTACAGGGTTCTGAGTTGGATTATCAGCCATGATCATACTGAATGGCGGTGCAGGCTCGAAGGGCCGAATGGCCTACTCCTGCACCTATTTTCTATGTTTCTATGCATCGTGACTTAACCTTAGATCATGTGGAGGTATCATTCATTCACAAAAAACCAGAACTTTTCAAAGCCTGATTACACTTAATGTCAAGATATTTAAGCAAATATAACAAAGTGAAACTTTAGACAACAGAGATTATAATACAAACAAAAACAATCACCAACAGAGATTGAATAAGGAGGTAGCAGGAATTGCAAATAAATATCCATCTCAGATTAACATCTAATAAGTCAACACATTGGCATGAAAACAGCTCACAAATCATATTATTGACTCAAGATTCAAGAAGCAGGTTTGCAGCAACCTCGGGGGTACACACGGAGATGGGTCAGCTTGGCGGGAGGATGGACTCACCCTGAGTGAACCTTGATATTAAATGGCCAAGGCAGTGGCCAGTCGCGCTGAGGTCAGGTCTCTCTCTTCTTGTGGGAATTTGCAAGCATTTTCAGCCTTGCAACAGCCAGTCATGCACTGAGTGCTGAGTGCCACACTGCATGCAATACAAGGACCCGGTCCCAGTTTACGCCTACCTTATTGATTAGGTAACAAAGAAGGCTTTCCATTATGGCAGCCCAATGTTAACTGAATGAAGATCAATCAGTTTTGATTACTCATTGTTAATTACCTCCTTGGTTGAACTTCTTTCGGAGGGCAGTTAAAAGTCAACCTTGAACAGGGTGAATTAAGTCACATAGAGTGATAGTAACAGGCCCATCAGCCCATCTAGTCCATGACGAACTACTATTCTGCCTAGACCTGCTCCATAGCTCTCCACACCCCACCCATCCATGTAGCTAACCAAATTTCTTTTAAATGTTGAAATCAAATCACTTCCGCTGTACATGTATACCATGACTGTGTATGGGCAGCAAGTCTCCTTTACTAAAGACGTTAGAGAATTAGTTGGGCTCAGTAGTTCCATGGATACCCTTATCAGGATACGTTTTCAATCCATATTTATCTGTGTTCCTGTGTCAATGAGCATTGTGAGTCAGGACTACCAGTCACCTAGATCCATGGTGTAACAAGTGATATTTTCATTTATCAGAGGAAGGTGGAGGTCACCCGGTCATAAAGATCCCACTTCCACCTCACTGGTTCGGGGTTTATTAAGCCATTATGTCTACTGGCCTTCCCACAGTATTATTTCTCAGGTTAATCGCTCTTAATGTGACAACAACAATAACTTGCATTTGTATTGCTCCATTAACAAAGTGCAAAATGGCAATTGATAGCAGCAATTCCAAGAGGCCGGAATTAGAGGAGATCAAGGTTTGTAGGGGTTGGGAAAGATGACTATGTAGAGAAGTGGTTTTGAGGGGCATGGAGGGATTTATACTTTAAATGTGAGCCAATGCCAGATTAGGAGCCAGCGAGGAACAGTGAGGGAGGGGGCAGTGACGGGGGGGGGGGGGGAGCCAGTGCATGCCAGCGACAGGGTGCCAGTGCCCTCCAGTGACAGGGAGCCAGTGCACGCCAGTGACAGAAAGCCAGTTCAAGCCGGTGACAAGGCGTCACTCTTTGTTGACCACACAGTGCAGTAATTCCTAATGGAAGGGCAGGAGATAAAACCTCGGCTAATTGCAGAAAAAACCCAAAACTTCCTAATGCATGGTTAAGTTCTGATGGACTACAGCTGCCTGCAATGCATCAGCAGAACACAGTTAAGGCAATCCACACAGAATTTTGCTACTCCTGTTCACTCAACCAGTAGTTTTCACACTTTCTATCAGGCAGCCCAGTCTCATGAAGTAGTTCATTCATGCATCCCAATAAAAATTATTAAAGATCTAATTGTAGATGCATTCAAACCATGAACCAGCTGCCTTACTGAATCCATTAAATGTATTGATACAAACAGAAGTTGGTCTTGAAATCACAAGGTGCAGCACTACTAGAACAGCAGCTAATTGTTACACAGTGGGCAGCCACCCTCTGCCATGTCTGAGAGAGGTCAAGCTGAGAACAAATTCAGTTTTGGTGACCCACATCTTAATATGCCACAATCCCGCTGCGGGTCACAAACTTTACTTAGAAAATCTTACCCTTTTTTGCTTCTCCTCTTAAGCACAAAGCTCACAGTGGGTCATAAAGTCAGCCACCTGCCTGGCTGCTGCCCTTACCCCTCCAGCTCAATTCAGGAAGCACCTGAATGACCTCCCGCTTCCTAGAGGAAAAGTTTCAGACTAGGTACTAACTAAGGGAGAAGTTTGACCTGGTAAGCCGGACTGTGAGAAGTGCAAAAGCAAGGCAGGCGTGGAAGCGGCGTGATGGCGATACTCACTCACACACTGATAACCGGCTCTACTGCTCAACGGTTTGCTGCACAGCGTGCAGTTGGTGGAGCTGGAAAAGGTTCCAAGCACTAACTCGTGGCCATTGTTAAACTTTCTCCTTTCTTTTGGGCTCTCCTTTTCTTTCTCTTTGGCCTTACCCTATAAAAGGAAAGGAAAAGACATTCATTTCAAAGAGTCAAAGGAAGAGGAGGCCATTTGGCCCCTCTTCAACCCGTCCTTCAACTTAATTATCCTATTTTATTTAGGGTTACGATGATAATAGGCCCTCTGGCCTAATGAGACCTCACCCCCCCCCCCCCCGCCCCCCAATTACACCCATGTGACCCGACTAACCTGCACATCTGTGGAATGTAGAAACCCAGACAAAACGCAGACAGTCACAGCGACAAGGTGCAAACCCCTTTCAGACAGCGGTGGGAATTGAATCTGGGTCGCACAGTTTAACTCCTTTACCCCGCGACTCGAGGACCAGAAGCCAATCTCAGTTTCAGCATTTACAATGGATCCTTTGCCCCCTCCCAACCTCATCAGATTACTGTGGGATAAAGTCCAGATTTGTGTTTAAAAAGTGCTCCACCATCACCCCGGAACGGCCCAGACTCCACAATTAATGCCCACTTCTGTGAGGAGATGATGACACAGTCTAGATCCCATGTATATAGTTCCCTATTCAGCTGGGTCCTACCGGAAAGTACAGATCTCAGTTGGACTCTTCTGCTAAGAATTCTGTCTCAGGCTTTCTGGGCTACACGTCAGTTCAGATCAGGGCTCCACGGACTGCCTAAGTTAACGGCAGGGGTCCATGGCATAAATAAGGTTGAGAATCCCGATCCAGGTGGATTCTATGGGCAAGATCCAGTTCCTTTCTCCATTCACCCAATCCTTGGCAACGAGCAATACCAACATTGTTCATTCACTATATCCATGGCAATGCTAGAATTTATTATTAATCCTTAACCGGCTGTTAATTTATTTATATATTTAGAGATGAACCCTGGAACAAGCCCTCCCGGCCCAATGCACCACACTGCTCAGCAACCCACCTATTTAACCCTAGCCTAATCACAGGACAATGTACAATGACCAATTAACCTACTGACCGGTACGTCTTCGGACTGCGGGAGGAAACCCACGTGGTCACGCGACAAACATGCAAACTCCTTATGTGCGGTGTTGGAATTGAACTCTGAACTCTGACGCCTCAGGTTGTAACTGGCGTCGTGCTAACCGTTACACTGCCGTGGTGCTCCTCATCTGACTGTCTCAAAGAATAATTAAAAAACAACTACTCTGGTGGAATGAGAGTTACATTCATGGACCCGGGGTCTTGGACTATATTTTTACTAATATCTTAAGATATGCTACATGTGCCTTGTGTTGTGTGTGACTGTTGGTATTGTGTTTCGCCCCTTGGCCTTGGAGTAACATTGTTTTGGCTGTATTCATGAACAGTTGGATGACAATTAAACTTGAACTACATAAAGGCTAGACCAAACGTGGATGACCCGTCCCCTTCCATAGAACATTCCAGCACAGAAACAGGCCTTTTGGGCCTTCCTGGCTGTGCCAAACCATTTTTCTGCCTAGTCCCACTGACCTGCACCTAGACCATATCCCTCCATACCCCTCTCATCCATGTACCTGTCCAAGTTTTGCTTAAATGTTAAAAGTGAGCCTGCATTTACCACTTCAACTGGCAGCTCATTCCACACTCTGTGTGAAGAAGTTCCCCTAATGTTCCCTTTAAACGTTTCCCCCTTCACCCTTAACCCATGCCCTCTTTTTTTTCCTCCCCTAGCCTCAGTGGAAAAAGCCTGCTTGCATTCACTCGATCTATACCCATCATAATTTTATATACCTCTATCAAATCTCCCCTCATTCTTCTACTCTCCAGGGAATAAAGTCCTAACCTGTTCTCTGTAACTCAGTTTCTCAAGTCCCGGCAACATCCTTGTAAACCTTCTCTGCACTCTTTCAATTATATCCTTCATGTAATTAGGTGACCAAAACTGCACACAATTCCGTGAAGGATACTAGTGAGTCAAATGAGATTTTTTTACAACCGGCTTTTCACCGGCACCATTAAATAAGCACAGTTGTTTATTTCACTTTTCACAGTAGGGTTTAAATTCATGTCCCTGAATCAAAATTCCAGGCTTACTAATTGCGAGCACGGTACCTTTACCATTCTGCACTATATCGTTTATGCAGCATTTCAAGAGCTTCATCTTTCTACCGGGTACCTCTTTCCCGATCCCAGCTATGCTAATACTGGCTATTCCCAAATGAGGCTCATCTATTACACAAGCCAGGGTCTAAATCCTGGGAACTCATTCCACATCTTGGCTGCGTGGGTGGGTGGGCAGCTGCTCAGTCCATTAGGGTTGAACCGGATTCGAGGTGAGAGAGCGCAGCCTTCCAACATAGCTAGTTTTCAGGGCACGGTGAAAAAGTCCCACTACTGGACCTACCGCACGGGCACCTTTGAGAGCAATTTCCTGCAATCCTTCTCACCTTATCCTTGAAGGAGCCAGTCATCCTGTTCTTGAGGGAACTTAATGTTCTCTTCACTTTTGTGCCTTTCTCGGGTCGATCAGTTTTGTCAACATCCTCTTTTCTTTAGAGTGGGGGGAGAGAAAGTTGCAGACTTACACATCTAGACTTAATGGAAAATATGCCAAGTTCTGTTCAAATAAACAAGCAGCTTCAAACATTCCTAGCAACATCGTATTAAATTGTGCTAAACAGAAGTCACTTCTCTTTGAATAATTTGTCTCTGGTGACATTTTATTTTGCTCTAAGCTTCATCCTGTTGAGGCCTTTGCTTAATAGGGAACTGAGCATTAACTTGACTAAAAAGCTACGAACTGAAGAAACTGGAGATTGAAATCAAAATAGTAGATAGATGGAAATACTCAGTAGAGAAACAGAAAGGTTATTGACCTGAAACCTTAGTCCTCCATTGGTACCGCCTGAGCCATTAAAAAATTCTAAAAATTTCTGTATTTATTTTATATTAAGATCACCTTGGATTTCCCCCATTTACTTTGAGTTATTGCTGTTCTTCAGACGAAGCTCTACATGGTGATTTTTGCACAGAGAAAGTCCACAGGAGGTTCATAAGAATGATCCTGGGAATAAAAGGCTTAACATATGAGGAGCGTTTGATGTCTCTGTGTCTGTACTTGAATGGAATTCAGAAAGACAAAGGGCAATCTCATTGAAACTTACTGAATGTCGAAAGGACTGAATAGTAATGGTTTCAAAGGTTACGGGGAGAGGGCAGGAGAATGGGATTGAGAGGTAAAGTAAATTAGCCATGATCGAACGGTGGTGCAAACTTGTTGGGCCAAATACTCTAATTCTGCTTTATGTCTTAGGTCCTCTCTGCTGGATGTGAAATGCCCAAGGGCATATTTTAAGGGATTCCCTCTAGAGTTCTGGCCAAACATTTCCAAAATCACAAAAAATTCCAGATCATGTTGACAAACAGCCATTAGTGTGAGTGGAATTTTTCATGCACAGGTTTGGTCCCTTTTTACAGTATAACTACACTTTAAAAATACCTCGGTGGTTATAAAGTACATTGGGACCTACCACGGCTCCGAAAGGTGCTGTGTAATCACAAGATATTCATAGGTGGTGGGGGTGAGTGAAGGAGGCATGGGAGCAGCCAAACAATTGTCAGAGTTATAAAATGGATGATAATGAATCGATTCTTAGAGTTTTCTCAACTTCCCTTTCCTCTGGATCCTGAAATGGGAACATCATTCAGTTTCCTTCACTGACTAGTCGCTGGACTGTACTCACTTAAGTGAATGGGAGGTGAGGTTTGTTCCTTCACAAATGTTTACATATGAGAAATAGAAACACAGATAGACCACATGGCCCCTTTTTCTTTCTCTATGATCCAAGAACATTGCGGTTAATCTTTCAGAGACACAAGGAACTGCAGATACTGGAATCTGGAGCAACACAAAAAACTGGAGGAATTTATCGGGTCAGGCAGTATCTATGGAAGAAAACAGGCAATTGATGCTTTGGGTTGAAACAATGGCTGACTTTTTAACTTAACATGACCTTTCCATACTAATTCCCATATACCTAATCCCTTCAATATCTGTAAATTCTTTCATCTGATTGGTTGATCCAATAAGCACTCACATAGCAATAGAAAACCCCATGGAAAACAACAAAACAAAGCAGTAAGGTGGATTTATCAGCTGTGATTGTGTAGATTAGTACTGCCCAGAGCTTTGTTAGGGTCATAATTCATAACTATATGAAGATACCTCAAAATCAGTACCATGAATCACAAAAGAATTCTAGGAACCTACTCAGCAAGAAATTCCATCCAAGTGAGATCACGCGGGGAGGCAGAACGGTGAAGCTGTGGAGATCCTGATCCTGCTCTTGCGCTGCAGAGAGAATAACCAGTCAGAACAAAATATGCACCACGGGGATAAGTAAAAGGTTCCTCGACTAAGGGTCTTCGAGACTCTGCTGCTCACTCGCTGCATCAAAACTCAAGAAAATCATTCCTAAGATGGAAATGGAAACTCATCACTGCTGCGGTTTAGGAAACTGAAGTGAGGGAAGTGTGTCATATTAGGCTCTAGTGGCCAATTGCAACTTCCTGGTGAGCACACAGCCAGGCAAGAGGTTCTTGTTCGGGCGTCAACATGACACAGGCATAAAAGTCCGTCCTTACTATCTCAATCCATCCTAACACACACGTTCAGAGTGAGACACTATAAATCTACATCAAAACTTAATGAGATGTAGGAAACCCTTAAATACATAATGCCCGATAATTTAAAACATTGAATTTTAACTTTATCGATCTGTGCTGTTGCCTCTCTAGTTTCAGTAACTAAGTGTGCTCATACCTGAGAATTAATGCTTCTCAACACTAGTCTCCTACTTTTCAGTTTGGCAAAGCTTTTTTGCAGCCCTTGTTTCCTATATGAAGTAAGGCTTAAGAATGATGTTCTTTAAATTGTCCTAGTAATTCACCTTGGATTTAGTGTATCAGTAGTGTTTCAACCCTGTTTGAAACTGTTTTAGTCAAATTAAAAGTTTTTAGAGGCATCAGAAAAGTCTTTGCCCTGCTTCCATTTTATTATATGCATAATGAGGGCAGCATAATCATTAGTGTGATGCTTTACAGTGCTAGTTGTAAGATCGGGGTTCAGTACACACCACTTCTGTCAGAATTTTGTACGTTTCTCCCTGTGACCATGTGGGTTTCCTCCCACATTCCAAAGACATACAGATTAGTAAGCCATTGGCATGTTATGTTGCCACCTGAAGCACGGAGACACTGCAAGCTGCCCCCAGCACATCCTCGGACCGTGCTGGCTGCTGACACAAACAATGCATTTCACTGTATATTTTGATGTACATGTGACAAAATTTAAAGCTAACCTTTTGTCTTAAGCCAATTCCCAGAAGATTCAAAACCAAGACTATATAATCTAGACAACTTGGATTTAAAACTAAAGCCCCATCACAATAAATCCAAGTCACACAAGAGTACTTATAATTTCCATACCTGACCCGGAGGTATTTGCAAACAGACTTGCAATGCTACGCATATGTTGAGGTAATAAAGCACGGTGAATGGCATGGCTAACCACCTGTCACCTGTCACCCAGACCACCTGTCAGAATGTATAGCTGGCCCAACATGAACCTTTCAAGAATAGTCAGATCCATCAGGTTTGGTCCAGTAGGCAAACTTCAACCTGAAGTGGCAGAGCTAGTTGGGAAGAATTAGTTACTGGAGGAGAGTAATCTGCTCTCATGATCTAGGGTCGGGAGTTTGAACCTCACAATAGCAGATACATTTCAATTAAATATGGAATTATAAAGCTACAAACAATTTCAGTGACAAAGTCAATCCGTTTTCAGACCACTGATGTGTTTCATGGGACAAAGTATGGATCCTTTATGGGACTGCAGACCTACTTATATGATTGACTCTTAACTTCCTCGCCAAGGTATTTACATGGGAAATAAAAAGAAGCAATGATCATATCTTTGAGCAAAATTTTTAAATGCCCATATGGTAGTGAGGGAATGCTGTTCCACTGGTTTCGATATCTGTCGGATGAGATGCTGCACTGAGGCCCTAGTTCAATACTGAAGTGAATTTAAAAGATCATAGATAAAGCAGGTGTCATCAAATATACTGTGTGTGTCTATATATACATATAGACATACATTCCTCAGTGATCACTGGTTACTTTATTGACTACACCTCAGCACCTGCTCATTACTGCAACTATCTAATCAGCCAATCATATGGCAGCAACTTAATGTATAGAAAGCATGCAGACATGGTCAAGAGGTTCAATTGTTGCTCAGATCAAACATCAGAACTGGGAAGAAATGGGATCTAAATGACGTTAACCCTGGAAAGATTGTTGGTGCCAGATGGGGTGGTTTGACCATCTCAGAAACTGCTGATCACTTGGGATTTTCACAACCAATTGTGTCTACAGTTTATAGAGAATGGTGTGAGAAACAAAAAAACATTCAGTGATTGACAGTTCTGTGGGCAAAATGCCCTGTTAATGAGAGAGGTCGGTGGGGAATGGCCAGACTGGTTGAAGCTGACAGGAAGGTGACAGTAACTCAAATAACCACGCATTACAACAGTGGTGTGCAGAAGAGTGTCTCTAAATGCACCACATGTCAAACTCTGAGGTGGATGGGCCACAACAGCAGAAGACCACAAACATACACTCAGTTGCCACTTTATAAGGTACAGAGGGTATTTCTGTTGGTCTTGGTCATTTATGGGCATATATCTAGACATTTTTGAAGAGGGCCTTTGGGAGTGTCAGAATCATTACTGCAGGTTCCCAGGATCTATCAGTATTGATATTTCTGAAATTTTACAGAAATCATACAGAAATATTGGAAATTTTTAACCCTTATGTAAACAGTTATAGGCAGAAGGATCTTACATTGTCTTCCTCAAGGCACCTGAGTATTTAAGAAGGATCTGAGGCAGTGTACAAGTTGGTCTTGTTATGGTTCCAGATGATTTTTCTTATAACCGACATCAGATTTCACTTTTAGAGGAAAACCCTTCTGTTCATTAGGCCAAAATATTGCCAGAATTCAAATGATTAGAGCCTTGGGTAAATCGAGAACCCTTTCATGGCCTCTAGATGTAGGAATGCCACTACATAGGGAGGAAGGCAAAAAAAGGAAATTGTAGGCCAGTTAGCCTAATCACAGTGGTTGGGAAAGTGTTGGAGTCCATTATTAAAGTTGAGGTTTTATGGTATTTGGAGAATAATGATAAATAAATCAAGTTAGCATGGTTTCTGTAAAGGGAAACTTGCCTGTCAAATTTGTTAGAGTTCTTCGAGGAAGTAACAAGCAGGGTGGACAAAGGAGAGGCAGTGGATGTCATTAACTTGGATTTTCAGAAGGCATTTGATAACGTGACTCACATGAGGCTGCTTAACAAGATAAAATCCCATGGCATTACAGAAAAGGTTCTGGCATGGATAGAGGAATGGCTGACAGGCAGAAGGCAGCATGTGGGAATAAAGGGGGCCTTTTCTGGTTGGCTGCCAGTGACTAGTGGTATTCCTCAGGGGTCAGTATTGAGACCGCTACTTTTCACATTGTTTGTCAATGATTTAGATACTGGAATTAATGGCTTTGTGGCAAAGTTTGTGGGTGATATGAAGATAGATGGAGGGGTAGGTAGTGCCGAGGAAGCAATGTGATACACTTAGACAAATTGGAAGAATGGGCAAAAATGTGGCAGATGGAATACAGCATTGGGGAAAGTATGATAATGCCTTTTGGTAAAAGGAACTGAAGTGTGGATTATTATCTAAATGAGAAGAAAATTCAAACATCAGAGGTGCAAAGGGACTCGTGCAAAACTCCTAGAAGGTTAATTTACAGATTGAGTCTGTGGATAAGAAGGCAAATGCAATGTAGGCACTCATTTCAAGGGGAGTAGAATGTAAAAACAAGGAGATAATACTAAGGCTTTATAAGACACTGGTCAGGCTGCACTTAGAGTATCGTCAACAGTTTTGGCCCCATACCTCAGAAAGGATGTGTTGTTATTGGACAGAGTGCAGAGGAGGTTCGCGGGGATGATTCCAGGAATGAAGGGGTTAACATGTGAGAAGAATTTGGCAGCCTTGGGCCTGTACTCACTTGAATTTAGAAGAACGCTTGGGGATCTCATATTGAAACCTACTGAATGTTGAAAGGACTAGATTGGGTGGACGTGGAGAAGATGTTTCCTATGGTGGAGGTGGCCAAAACTGGAGGAAGCAGCCTCCAAACTGAGGGCCAATCCTGTAGAACAGAGGTTAGGAGGAATTTTTTTTTTTAGCCAGAGAGTAGTGAATCTGTGGAAGGCTCTGCCACAGACAGCTGTGGAGGCCAAGTCCATGGGTATATTTAAAGCAAAAAATGTTTCCTGATTGGTCAGGGCATCAAAGATTATGGCGAGAAGGCAGGTGTATAGGGTTGAGTGGGATCTGAGATCAGCCGTGATGAAATGGTGGAGCAGACTCAATGGGCTGAATGGCCTAATTCTTCTCCTATGTCTTATGGTCGTACATTTGAGGATGCTTTGATCAAAATAGCTTCCACTCCTTCCTTACACTTTTTGTAATAGACTAAAAAATCAAAAGGATAAAACCAGATAAAACTTCACACAGACAGCAGAAGGAGAAGCATGATACTGAATTAGTTCAAGTCCAACAATTTGAAGCCAGTTCGCTAAAAAGTATTGGGCAAATTAGCTTAAAAAAATCCTTGGAAAACTCTTGGTTGAACTTAGGATAAATCACATACATTTTGGAAAGAGAGTGGCCATGTTCTATATTGCATTAACAGAAATATTATCTGCAGAATCGTGACCATTCATAATCAAACGAGCTGTCAGTCAATAGTTTAGTCGTCTCTATCTAGCTTGTCTCTGAACTAACATACGTTTCCTTTCAGTTACCAACCCATCTCACAAGATTCATTGTGAGACATGCATGGGAAAAAGACATTCAAACGGTAATCAGCCATTTAATGTGCTGCAAGAAGTCATAATTTAACAACTGAAGTGTTTTAAGTTTCTAAAAAAATTACTTATTTTGATTTCTCATATTCTTAGTTTCACCCTCTGTCATCTACACTGGAGCTTTGATTGGTTGTGATTGCTGGTTTCAACTATTTGTGACCTATGACACAGTGGGTAGTGCTCATAGCTTAGAAAGGCTGTGGGTTCAAGCCCATTCAAGAATCTAAGGCACATAACCCGCGCTGGCTTTTCAAGGGCAATGCTGCACTGCTGGATCTCAAGTTAAGAGTTTGTCTGCTCACTTAAGTAAATGCAAAAGAAACTGTGTAAAAAGGAGAGCCAGTATGTTCTTTCCAGTGATCTGGCACATTTGCAGCAATCTGATTATCTGGTCTTTATCGCGCTGTGGTTTGCTGTATCTTGGGTACAATTTGGATCCTGGGCTTTCTGCCAGTAAATAGTGAATGTCACTCATTCAAAAGGGAATCGTCAGCTGTAAGATCCTTTGGGACATGAATATATCATGAAAGCTATTAGAGAAATGCACATCCTTGAGGCAAGTAACAGCGATGGCTGATACCCTGGTGGACTGTTCTTCACGTGGGTTCTGCGGTTAGCCCCAAGCACATCCTTAGGCTATGTTGGTTGCTAACATAAATGAATACATTTCACTGTATGTTTCAGATAAATGTATCTGAATCCAGACTGATATTTCCTTCTATTTCCCTCCCATCCCAGGAAATTTAGGACTCAATAGCACAGGGATGAGGAGTCATCAGCAAACTGAACACAGGATTTTATTCTGAGGCAACAGACCAAATACGTTGGTAAAAGTAAACCTTATAAACAATATCAAAGCTTCTTAAACTGCGGGAAAGGCAGCAGAGCTGAGAGCAGAATGAGAACACCTCAGCATTGGCAGGGACTGGGGTTGCAAAGCAGCACATGGAGCGAGAGACGTAAACACGCACTGGAAGCTGCTCACCTGCTTGCTGCATTGTTGCACTGTCTGAGGGGAAGGAGAAAATTAGACACAGGATTAGAGTTAGACTGAACTATTTGAAATGAGGCTCTATCCTCCCTCTCAGGGACTCACAGACATAGTTCTCTCCCCGTGTCAAAACTGCCGATTACTACATTCATCTCAACCATTGAAAGGGAATTTCAAAGCTCCAGTAGAATTCCACCAATGATCAGAGGGAAACGCTTTTGACGCCAGAGGTCAAAGTCTACTATCAAGTCTACTATCAAGTCTGCTACAGTCACCAGACTTCGGGCCTACCGTTGTCTGTTGTTAGATGGTTGCCAATTGTTCCTTTGATGACATTTCATGAGCAATGAAGCCAACTTTAAAGTTCAGGACTTTATACACACCTTCTTGTAATCTTTGTCTTAGCAAAGGTGATGATGTCAAAGAGGAATGGAATGAGATAAGGGAAAGAGAGAGTCAGTGGGAACACATGTATTCAGGAAGAATGGAAGAATGGAAGTACACATGGAAGAACCAGCATCATTATGACTCCACATAGGAGTAGAAAATGAGGGAATGTCCTGACTATTTCCAGCAGAGGTTGGGTTGAGTGCTTATCCAGATGATGAGTGGCTCTCTTATCCCCGGCAGTTAATGAGATCCTAAAAGATGAGTAAAGTTTCTATACCATGTGACAAAATCAAACATTGCCTCAGAATGCAAAAATAAATGCTAGTTCCTCGAAAGGCCTGTCAATCAGTCCCACCCCACCTTTGGTATTTCCCCATGGTCCTTCACACTGTTCCTTTTCAAGTTTTTAGTCTAACTTCCTTCTTGAATATTCGTTAATAAACTTGAGTTCAACTTTCTGAATAGTTTTTCAAGATTTGTGTAACCTTGTAGCTCAGTATTGAAGTGGTAAGTGGGACATGACTAACCCATGATAGGCCTTCAGTTCCTGCAGCACTTGTTGAACCAACCTGGAAGACAAGGAAGAAGAAACAATTTCAATGGACGTATCACCCAGCAGCTGACATTACTGGCAGACTTGCTTTGGGTATAGAATCCCGAAATAATTATCACAACAGATCTTCTGGATGCTCTGCTGTCATGCACGACATGAAGATCACAGGTTTGAACTGCAGTGTAAGTGATCTATATTTGTGATTAAACACCATGCAAGTCTGGCATATACTTAACTCCAGAATGGGCGGACAGCCCAGCGCATCTGTAGTTGTGAACTTCCCACGGTTCAGGACGTTTACAAAGACAGGTGTGTAAAAAGGGGCCGTAGGATCACTGGGGACCCCAAGCCATCCCAACCACAATCTATTCCAGCTGCTACCATCCAGGAAGCGGTACCGCAGCATAAAAGCCAGGACCAACAGGCTCCGGGACAGCTTCCTCCACCAGCCCATCAGACTGATGAGCTCATGCTGATTTGAGTGTACTCTATATTACACTGACTGTTCTACTTATTATAAATTACTATGATTGCACATTTAAATGGAGACATAATGTAAAGATTGTTTCTGTATCTAGACCTTTCACCATTCAATAGGTTTCAATGAGATTCTCCCCTCTTTCTTCTAAAGTCCAGGGTCCTCTGGGTCCTCTACAATGCAGCACATCCTTTCTTAGACAAGGGGCCCAAAACTGTTTTCACTACTCCAAGTGTGATCTAACCACTGCCCTTAAAAGCCTGAACATTACATCCTTGCTTTGAATGGGCACTTCAGGCCATCTAGTCCATGCCAAACTGTTATTCTGCCTAGTACCATCGACCCATAGAGTCCCAGAAATATCTGAATGCATTCTCCCATGCAAATGAAATAAGCTGCAGAAAGTTGTAATCATAGTCAACCCCATTAGCCACTCGCCTCCCCAGCATCTAGGACATCATCAAGGAGCAACGTCTCAGAAAGGCAGCATCCATCATTAAGGACCCTGTTCACCCAGGACATGCCTTCTTCTCACTGCTACCACCAGGGAGGAGGTACAGGAGCCTGAAGGCACACACTCAACAATTCAGGAACAGCTTCTTCCCCTCTGCCATCAGATTTCTGAATGGGCATTGAACCCGTGAACACTACTTCACTATATATTTTTTCTCTTTTTGTACTATTTTTTTAACCTTTAAAAATATTATATATATATGTATACACATGCACACACATACTTCTTACTGTGATCCACAGTTTTTACTATTATGTAGTGTGTTGTACTGCTGCCACGTAAAAACAAATTGCACAACATATGCCAGTGGTATTAAATCTGATTCTGATTTTCTCTGGAACTAAAGTCAAGTGGTTGGGAGCATGTGATGGGAGTTACTTGGGAATTTTGAGTGAGGACAGAACCAATTGAAGAGTAGTCCGAATCCCTCAAGCTGATAAAAGACTCAGTTGGGGACAGATTCATGTGGGGAATGGTGTTTTATACGTACAAGTGGTTAGGCTCCAGGTTTTCTTTCTCCTCTTGATTCTTTGGAGAAGTTTCAGATCCTGGGATGAAAGAAAAGAAAAAAAAAAATCACAAAAGTGATTTCCACTGTGGCTGAGAAGAATCCAGAATTATCCCTTTACTTCAAACCAGCTCTCCTATTAGTTCAGAGAAAAAAAAAAATTCATGAGGGCCCTGTCTCAGACTCTGGATCCTGTCCGAGAATAGTTCTCTTTGTTCCAAAGTGAGAGTATTGTCCCAAAGTGAGGGTCTAGGCAACCCATATCTGGACTAAGGTCCACCCAGCCACAGGTCCCAGTTACGTAGCAAAGACTGCAGTCCTAACAAGATGGTCCAACCCCCCCCCAGTAGCAGGGTAAGGGTCACAGAATGAGAGCACCAGTCCCAGAGAGAGGGTCCTGTCCTCGGGTGAGGGCTCCGGCGGTGGTGGGGAAGTCCTTGTCCCAGGATGAAGGTCTTTCATAGTAAGAGGACCCCAGTTCCAGGGTGAAATTCTGGAGTGGGGGCTGTCCCAGCCACAGATTGAGAATGAGACTCACACTGAGGACCCTGTGCTACTGTGTATGGACCTCATGAGGTGAACAGGCACTTATCACCCCTTATGTCTGATCGCTCTCGGTGAGAGGACAACTAAGCACAAACTAACACAGGAAGAAACACAGGCTGTAGAAGTAATCCACTCTGCATCCACTGCCTATAGGTGTGGTGAAGCTTCACAGAACCAAGGCAGCCAAAGACCAGAGATCTTTCCATTCTATCATCTTCCCGGGTCCTTGTCCATTTCCAACAGGGTCAATGGACAGTAACAGAGAAGAAAGAGAATGAAGGATTGTTCTCAAAGAAGGACAATCCTTGGAGCTGCAGAGAGTTGTAAACTTAGTCAGTTCTATCATGGGCACTTAGCCTCCACAGTATCCAGGACATTTTCAAGGAGCAATGCCTCAAAAAGGCAGCATACATCATTAAGGCACTCCCCACCACCCAGGACCTGCCACCTTCTCATTGCTACTCCAGGAAGGAGGTTCAGAAGCATGAAAGCACACACGCAGCGATTCAGGAACACCTCTGCCATCTGACTTCTGAATGGACATGGAACCCATGAACACTTCCTCACTATTTTCTTATTTTTGCACTACTTATTTTAGCTGGGCTGAGTCAAGAGCTCAATGCTGTTCAAAGTTGTCCACTGGCCAGCCCAAGCCATCAGCAGTCTCTGAGATGATGCCAGGCCCTGCTAGGTGCTTCACCAACCTGTTGCTCTGGACTGGGAAGAGCGATTCTGAAACTCTCTGAAGGTATAGGCACATCCCGCATCCAGTCGCGGCCGCATTTCTGTTCTCGGAATCTGCTGGAGACAAAAAGCAAGGACGTCAATATCCGAGCGACTGGAATTCAGTCTCCTGAAATTATAGGACAGGAGGAGGGCATTTGGCCCATCACTGCCTGTGCTACACCCAAGCAGAATAATCCTATTAATCCAATTCTCTTGTTCTTCCCTACAAATTATTCCCTCTCAAGTGCCAATCTAATTTTTTAAAAAACTTGAATGATCATGTTTTCAACACTCATACAGAGTGAGTTCACGTCGTTGCTACTCTCTGCAATATTTTGTCACATCCACCTTGTATCTATCTGTGAAAGTTTTAAAGTCATGAGCCCAGACCATCACCCCAATTGCTAACAGCACCAGCTTTTCTCTATTTAACCAATCTACACCAGCTATGATCTTGTCCGCCTTTATCAAATTTCCTCTCCAACTTTCTTTGTTCTAAAGAGAAAAGCCAGAATCAGAATCAATAGTTGAATTGGTGTCTAACCAGTTCAATATAACCCCTCTGCTTCTGTGCTCTGTGCATCTGTTTATGAAGCCTAGGATCTGAAAGCTTTACAAATCGACATGCTTTACTCCTTTCCATAGATGCTGCCTCACCTGCTGAGTTCCCGTAGCATTTGTTGTGTTAATCAATCAGCACACCGTTCTGGTTTTAACATGCACAAAACACCTCTGATTCTGCACCCTCTTTGGAACAAAGATTTGCTTGGGTATAAACTTCAAACCTGAGATAGATCAGATCTGACGTGACCAATTCATACCTAACCCATGAAGAGGTGTAATTCTGAACCCACACAAACACGTTCAGTCAGGTCCCTCGGGCATGCATCGAGTGACTGGGGCTCCACTTTAGAAATTCTCCTCTCCCCACTGCTTAAGGAGTGGTCTCTTCTACTAAGTGCAGATGGATGACCACTCTGCAGAACGTATTCCGTTCAACGTGCAAAGGAACCCCTGACTTTCCATCTTCTGCCCTACTCTTACCCTAACTCTCTATCCCTGGCTTCCTGCAAAGCTTCAGTGATGATCAACAAATACTCGAGAAACAGCACCTTATCAAACTTCGCCCGAGTACACTGCAGATTTCAGAGACTTAGTACTGAATTCAACATTTACCGGCAACAACTCCATTTCATGTTTTCTACAGCTGCGAATGTATCTCTTTGTTTCAATTAGTTTTTCTGTCTCCAACTGCCAGATTTTCAAGTAAATAATTACCCTGACAACCTTCGTCCGCACCCAATCACAGACATTCCCTCTCACTCTCTGCAACTTAACACACTTGTTTACCCACTCCCCCCCACCCCCCACCCTGGCAGTTGATTTTTGACCTGAAGCATTTACTCTGTTTCTCGCCAACAGCTGGGTGCTTTGAGTGCTTCAGCACTAAAACAGTCCGTGGTTAATATCGCGCAGTTACTTATTGGAGCTTGCTTTGCATAAATTGGCTGCTATGTCTCCTATGTTTACAACAGTGACCATACTTTGGTGGCCTCAAGCACATGAGGTTGTAACATGACGGTGAATAGCCTCCTATAGCTGCAGGCCAGCCTCTTTCCCAGGATGTGTTCTTTCTCTTTAATTTATTCTTGAGGTAGCAAGGCTGGAATTCATTCCCCGTCCCCAGTTGTCCACTGGAAGGTGGTGGCCATTCTTGCTCTCAAAGAGCTACAGTCCACGAAGGCACTTGAATGCCTTTATCACATCAGGTTTAGGACCAACCACCACCACCTTGCTCAGGGACTCCTGTGAATGTGTTATAAAAGGAGGACGTTTAAAGAGAGTTGCCAGAGATATTCTAGTGCCACAAATTGCATTAATAAAGGTTGGCAGCTCAAGACTCCTCACAGACTTGGTTATCAAACAAAAGCTGGCATGCAGCCACATACTTACTTAAGCACGTAGGCTTTAAGTACAACGAGCTATAAGAGTTGGCGGTGTGAATATCAGCATTTGGGGTCTGAAGAGCTGGAGTCAAGGTCACAAGGGAAAATGATGAGCTTTGGAACTGGGCAAAAGGCTATAATCTGAGGTATACTTTATTCTTCTCCTCTCATACCAGTTACTTATTTGCAACTTACAGTCATTTTTATGTCTTGCTGCCACAAAACAGCAAATTTCATGACATACCTCAGTGATAACGAACCTGATTCTGAATTTTACCTCAGAAGGTCATGGGGCTGTTAGTGATTGCAGAGGTGGGAAGGGCTGAGACCATTGAGAGATTTGAAAGGTTGGTGATCTTAATAAAACAGAAAATGTCAGAAACAATTGGCAGGTTGAAATATCACCCGTGAGACACCAATTCTTTTTTCTCCCCCGCAATGTCACTTGATTCACTGAGCATTTTACTTTGGATTTCCAGCAGCTGCAGTACTTTTTTTTAGTGCCAGGAAGCACCGGTGTCAGCCACTGTGGAAATGCAGCTGATGTGCCGTATATAAACCTACAGCAGGTGTTTGATGATCAGCCATATAACTGGCTTGTCAAAGTTCAGGGCAAATTTATTATCAAAGTATATATATGTCTCTATATACCACCCTGAGATTCATTTCCTTGTGGGCATTCACAGTAAATACAAACACACACCGTAATTCAACAAAAATCTGCACACAACAAAGACGGACAAACAACTAGTGTGCAAAATACAACAGATCGTGCAAATACAGAAATAAAAATAATAATAAATACTGTAAATATGTAACTACAGTGGACACACACTCAGGCCTTCAGATGCAAGGCTTTGACCTCCCCAGCAGCCTCGCACAGATTTGCAGACTCGGCTCAGGCCAATGGACCTTGACTTCTGGACTTCTCATTTGTCCTTAGGTTAATATTGAAAGTAAAGAAAATGCAGGGGAGCTGGATTGTTCTTTTGTAGAGAAGCTGAAGACTCAGTGGACTAAATAGTTTCCCTCTATGTTGCCACTGTAAGGGTGCCTTTGCAGAGAACAGAAGTGTACATCCACAGGAAAGAGGATTTGGGATGAACTCGAATATACAGAGGATGGGAGGTGGCCAGACAAACCCATGAGTGAAGATACAGATGTTATTGAAAGTGCAACAACCATAGAAACAGAAAACCCACAGCACAATATAGGCTCTTTCGCCCACAAAGTTGTGCCAAACATGTCCGTACCTCAGAAATGACTAGGTTTACCTACAGCCCTCTATTTTACTAAGCTCCATGTACCTATCGAAAAGCCTCTTAAAAGACCCTATTGTATCCGCTCCACCACCGTTGCCGGCAGCCCATTCCAGACACTCATCACTCTCTAAGTAAAAAACTTACCCCTGACATCTCCTCTGTACCTACTCCCCAGCACCTTAAACCTGTATCCTCTTGTGGCAACCATTTCAGCCCTGGGAAAAAGCCTCTGACTATCTACACGATCAATGCCTCTCATCATCTTAAACACCTCTAACAGGAAACCCCTCATCCTCCTTCGCTCCAAGGAGAAAAGGCCAAGTTCACTCAACCTATTCTCATAAGGCATGCTCCCCAATCCAGGCAACATCTTTGTAAATCTCCTCTGCACCCTTTCTATGGTTTCCACATCCTTCTTGTAGTGAGGCGACCAGAACTGAGCACAGTACTCCAAGTGGGGTCTGACCAGGATCCCATGTAGCTGCAACATTACCTCTCGGCTCCTAAATTCAATTCCACGATTGATGAAGGCCAATACACCATACGCCTTCTTAACCACAGAGTCAACCTGTGCAGCTGCTTTGAGCATCCTGTGGACTCGGACCCCAAGATCCCTCTGATCCTCCACACTGCCAAGAGTCATACCATTAATACTATATTCTGCCATCATATTGGACCTACCAAAATGAACCACTTCACACTTATCTGGGTTGAACTCCATCTGCCACTTCTCAGCCCAGTTTTGCATCCTATCAATGTCCCGCTGTAACCTCTGACAGCCCTCCACCCTATCCACAACACCTCCAACCTTTGTGTCATCAGCAAACTTACTAACCCATCCCTCCACTTCCTCATCCAGGTCATTTATAAAAATCACGAAGAGTAAGGGTCCCAGAACAGATTCCTGAGGCACTCCACTGGTGACCAACCTCCATGCAGAATATGACCCATCTACAACCACTCTTTGCCTTCTGTGCGCAAGCCAGTTCTGGATCCACAAAGCAATGTCCCCTTGGATCCCATGCCTCTTTACTTTCTCAATAAGCCTTGCATGGGGTACCTTATCAAATGCCTTGCTGAAATCCATATACACCTCATCTACTGCTCTTCCTTCATCAATGTGTTTAGTCACATCCTCAAAAAATTCAATTAGGATCGTAAGGCACGACCTGCCCTTTACAAAGCCACGCTGACTACTCTTAATCATATTATACCTCTCCAAATGTTTGTAAATCTTGCCTCTCAGGATCTTCTCCATCAGCTTACCAACCACTGAGGTAAGACTCACTGGTCTATAATTTCCTGGGCTACCTCTACTCCCTTTCTTGAATAAAGGAACATCATGCGCAACCCTCCAATCCTCCAGAACCTCTCCCGTCCCCATTGATGATGCAAAGGTCATTGCCAGAGGCTCAGCAAAATCCTCCCTCGTCTGCCACAGCAGCCTGGGGTACATTTCATCAGGTTCCAGTGACTTAACCAACTTGATGCTTTCCAAAAGCTCCAGCACATCCTCGTTCTTAATATCTACATGCTCAAGCTTTTCAGTCTGCTACAAGTCATCACTACAATCACTAAGATCCTTTTCCATAGTGAATACTAAAGTATTCATTACGTACCTCTGCTATTTCATCTGGTTCCATACACGCTTTCCCACTGTCACACTTGAGAGGTCCTATTCTTTCACGTCTTATCCTCTTGCTCTTCACAAAGCCTTGGGGTTTTCCTTAATTCTGCTCACCAAGGCCTTCTCATGGCCCCATCTGGCTCTCCTAATTTCCTTCTTAAGCTCCTTCCTAGTAGTCTTATAATCTTCTAGATCTCTAGCATTACCTAACTCTCTGAACCTTTTGTAAGCTTTTCTTTTCTTCTTGACTAGATTTAATACAGCCTTTCTACACCAAGGTTCCTGTACCCTACCATAACTTCCCTGTCTCATTGGAACATACCTATACAGAACTCTACACAAATATCCTCTGAATATTTGCCACATTTCTTCCGTACTTTTCCCTAAGAACATCTGTTTCCAATTTAAGCCTCCAATTTCCTGTCTGATAGCCTCATAATTCCCCTTACTCCAATTAAACGCTTTTCTAACTTGTCTGTTCCTATCTTTCTCCAATGCTATTGTAAAGGAGATAGAATTATGATCACTTTCTCCAAAATGCTCTCCCACTGAGAGATCTGACACCTGACCAGGTTCATTTCCCAATACCAAATCAAGTACAGCCTCTCCTCTTATGGGCTTATCTACATATTGTATCAAGAAACCTTCCTGAACACACCTAACAAACTCCACCCCATCTAAACCCCTTGTTCTAGGGAGATGCCAATCGATATTTGGGAAATTAAAATCTCCCATCATGACAATTCTGTTATTATTACACCTTTCCAAGATCTGTTTCCCTATCTGCTCCTCGATATCTCTATTACTATTAGGCGGCCTATAAAAAACACCCAGTAATGTTATTGACCCCTTCCTGTTCCTAATCTCTACCCACAGAGACTCCGTAGACAATTCCTCCATGGCATCCACCTTTTCCGCAGCCGTGACATTATCTCTGATCAACAGTGCCACGCTCCTACCTCTTTTGCCTCCCTCCCTGTCCTTTCTGAAACATCTCAAACCTGGCACTCTAAGTAACCATTCTTGTCCCTGAGCCATCCAAGTCTCTGTAATGGCCACCACATCATATCTCCAAGTACTGATCCACGCTCTGAGCTCATCCGCTTTGTTCACAACACTCCTTGCATTAAAATAGACACATCTCATGCCTTTGGCTTGAGCGCGTCCCTTCTCTATCACCTGCCTATCCTCCCTCTCGCACTGTCTACAAGCTTTCTCTATTTGTGAGACAACCTCCTCTTCCCCAGTCTCTTCAGTTCAGTTCCCACCCCCCAACAATTCTAGTTTAAACTCTCCCCAGTAGCCTTAGCAAACCTCCCCACCAGGATATTGGTCCCCCTGGGATTCAAGTGCAACCCATCCTTTTTATACAGGTCACACCTGCCCCAAAAGAGGTCCCAATGATCCAGAAATCTGAATCACTGCCCCTGCTCCAATCCCTCAGCCACGCATTTATCCTCCACCTCATCCTATTCCCATTCTCACTGCCGCGTGGCACAGGCAGTAATCCCGAGATTACTACCTTTGCAGTCCTGCTTCTCAACTTCCTTCCTAACTCCCTGTAGTCTTTTTTCAGGACCTCTTCCCTTTTCCTACCCATGTCATTAGTACCAATATGTACCACGACCTCTGGCTGTTCTCCCTCCCACTGCAGGATATCTTGGACGCGATCCTAAACATCCTGGACCCTGGCACCTGGGAGGCAAACTACCATCCGAGTTTCTTTCCTGCATCCACAGAATTGCCTGTCTGACTCCCTAATTATAGAGTCCCCTATCACTACTGCCTTCCTCTTCCCTTCCCTACCCTTCTGAGCCACAGGGCCAGACTCTGTGCCAGAGGCACGATCACTGTTGCTTCCTCCAGGTAGGTTGTCCCCCCCAACAGTACTCAAACAGGAGTACTTATTGTCAAGGGGTACAGCCACAGGGGTACTCTCTGGTACCTGACTCTTCCCCTTCCCCCTCCTGACTGTGACCTACTTGTCTGTCTCCCATGGCCCTGGTGTGACAACCTGCCTGTAACTCCTCTCTGTCACCTCCTCACTCTCCCTGACCAGACGAAGGTCATCAAGCTGCATCTCCAGTTCCCTAACTCGGTCCCTCAGGAGCTGCAGCTCGACACACCCGGTGCAGATATGGCTGTCCGGGAGGCTGGGAGACTCCAGGGCCCCCCCACATCTAACACTGAGCACAGAAAACTGGCCTCACACACATACTTCCTACCTCGCCTCGCCCTGTTACCGCCTCAGCCCATTAAGCCAAAGCCCTACCACTCTGCTGCCTCTCACTCCACTGCCTGCTGGATACAGCGGTCTTCCTTTTAAACCTTTCGTGCTCAACTGGCTGACGTCATGTGCCTGAGCAGTCTCGCCTCTCTTTAACCCAAGTAGTAAAATCTCCCTTCGCTCTGAAAAATCAGCAGTTTGCTTGCAGTCTTCTTGCTCATTACATATCAAGGATTAGTAGGCAATTCTCAAGTAAGGTGCCTTGGGTTTACACAGGAGTGACAGAAGCTATTGCCAGCTATTTCTTGAGATGGATCAAGATTTGGCCCTTGTTTTCATTCAGAACAATGTGCTCTTTAACATTGGAACAAATTGCTACTAGCTTCTTGTCACTTGGCACCACAGGGGCCAAAGTCAGCTCAAAACAGACACATTGAAGTCTTTCTCATTCTCTTTGAGTGCATGATTAATATCGGATATGGGGGAGAGATTCAAATTGTCTGAAATCTTGCGTTTTGTATGAAATAGACCCCAGGAATTAAATTTGTTTACAATCAGTGCTGATTGGCTTCAAAAAGAAATATTGCAAATGCTGCAAATTCAAAGTAAAAAACAGAAAGTGCCAAAACATCTCGATGGGTGGAGGAACATAATTAGTACTTCAGGTCAATAAAGGTTTTTCAGAGCAGGGAAAGTAGAAGTGAAAGGCATTAATTGAAGAGGATGGCTGAGAAGTGGAAAGACCTTGAGAGAAGGTCTGTGATAGGTGGAGAGGAGGAAGGACTGAACGTTACAGTGGGTGTGGTACCAGCAGAGGAAGGGTGCAGAGATGTTTGTCTAGAAGAGGTGTAAGCACTTAAATGAAAGCTGAAATACCAGAAGAGGAGATAATGAAATGCAGGAAACAAGACCAGAATGGTTGATTATCTAAAACTGTCGAAACCGGTCCTGAACTCTGAAGACTGTAAATGTGTTAAACTGAGAGATCAGGTGTTGTCTTTTCACCTCAGTTAGTTGCCTCGTTCAGTAATTTTCCGAATGTTGATTTTAGCAGCTTGAATTTTTAGCAGAGCAAAAACATCCTACAGGCACACAAATTTTGACAAGTTACACAGCAAATGACCAAATCAAAGAAAAAGGCAGAGGAAAGTGAAAGGATAGACTACAGAGAATAGAGCAATGTAGCACACAAATTTGCCCTTCAGCTTATCTCACCCTTGACAACCAAGATGTCCGTCTAACCTAGCCCCATATCGCTCTAAACCTTTCCTATCCATACATCTCTTCAAGTCTCTTAGTGTTATTATTAAATGTCCTGAAGAAGGGTCTTGGATGCTGTCTGATCTGCTGAAATCCCCCAGCATTTTGTGTGTGTGTGTTGCTAATGTACCTGCCTCAACCACTTACTCAAGGGGCTTGTTCCATGTTTACGTACCACTCCCTGTGTGAAGGCATTATCTTTCAGGTGCCTTTTAAATCATTTCCCTCTTTCCTTAAACTGTCCAGGGCATGCCTTCTTTCTCATAACTACCATCAGAAAGGAGGTACATGAGCCTTAAGACCCAAATTCAACAATTCAGAAACAGCTTCTTCCCCTTCACCATTAGATTTCTGAACGCTCCATAAACACTACCTCATTATTCACTTTTACATTATTTATCTAGTAATTTATTGTAATTTTATGCCATTGCACTGTACTGCTGTCTCAAAACTAACTTCATGTCATATATGACATTGATAATAGATCTGATTCTGAACAGTCCACGAACCCATGAATACATCCTTTTCCGCACTTTTGTAATTTACAGATTTTGCACTATACTGCTATCAAAAACAACAAGTTTCACATCCAATGTGAGTGACAATAAATCTGATTCTATATACAGTACTGTGCACATTTCTCAGGGTCATGTAAAAAAATCAGTAAAAAGCTAAAAAGTTTTCAAAAATAATGAAATGAAAAGTTTCTAAGTATCAAAAAATTACTATAAAGAACAGTAAACAATAAAAAACCTAAAACAAGTCAATATTTAGAGTGACCACCCTTTGCCTTTAAAACTGCATCAATACTTTTAGGTACACTGTGTACAGTTTTATAAGAAAATTGACTGATAGGTTGTTCCAAGCAACTTGGAGAACTTGCCACAGTTTTTCTGCAGACTTTGGCTGTCTCACTTGCTTCTGTCTCTCTAGCTAATCCCAGATAGCCTCAATGACATTGAGATCAGGGCTCCTTGGAGGCCAAACCATCTGAAACCATATAAAAATCTCCAGGGTGCCTTAGACTTTTTGCACAGTTCTGTATAATCCCACTCAATATATTGATCTACATAAATTGGTTCCCATGTTTCTACCTTTACAATAGTGACCACATGACAAATATACTTCATTGGCCATAAAGTGCTCTGGGATTGTCTTGAAAGCATGGGAAAGACACTTCAGCAATGGAAGTCTTCCTTTCCTAAGACTGAGGAATTACTACCGTGGACAACAGTTGAGGTGAACTTAACAGAATTGTTTCTAGCATCTTCCTTTTCCTTTCAAGGAAAAAGAGGATACAAGTGACAGAGATTTATGGAAAGATTTAAAGAGGCATTGAGGAAAACGTGTTTGTATGAATTTGAGAGGTAGAAACTCTCACAGAGTTGAAAGATACCCAGGTGCAGCATGATTTGCAGGATAGTGGACAGGATTTAAGAGGGGTCAAGATAAAACAGTCTCTTCCTGTGTCATAAGTTTCCGATTCTGTGAAATTCTACTCTCTTGGCTGAAGACAGGTACAAGGGATGGGGAAGGAGAAGACGAAGGAGAGCAGGAAAAAGAGGGGTAGGTGGGGAATACCCTATCACCAGCACAGACCCTGTTGGGTGTGATGTGCCTCCTGCATTGTGGGAGCAGGGGGATTGAGACAGACTGGGGTGGAGGGGTTACCTGAGTGGAATAACTGAAATATTGGAGTGGAGGGCAGGGCTCAGGGGAATTGAGGAGGAGCTGTGCCCCACCCCATCTCCACAGAGTAAACAATTACAACCCCCACCCCACCCCAACTCCACCATTCTAGTGATGACTTGCAAGGCTTGGTGGATCTTCAAAACCACAAACGCACATTAGCAATCCCACGAGAGCAACAACCCCAACCCTGAACCCAAACCCAAGTAAGGCAGAGCAAGCTACCATATACAGCCAGGAGACAGCTACACTCTGGACCCCTGCAGCCACAGGTTGAGTCTGCCTGTTGGGCAAAAATTGGGCACATCTAGCCCAAGAAATGACTTCACGAATTACTGCCTGCTGCCCCCGGTGGCCGGGAGGGTTCTTGACCGTTGCCTTTCTCTTTGGCACTCAGTGAATCATGGCCCATAAGTACTCTGTAGTCTGAGTTATATGTGTGTTGCATGATGCCAATTTTTTGTTCTTTGCTTCTAAAATTCATCCAAGTTTAACAGAATTGAACTAGTGACATTAGATGTTTATCACAGCCAAGAGCATGAATTCTACCACACAGAATCGTAGATTAGTATGGAAAATGAGCTCCACTTCATGTTTAAAAGGCAAAACTAAATATAATCCCATTGCCCTTCAGGACAACTTGCTGCAGAAATGTTGTCCCCTTCATCCTGACCACAACCCAGTTTGCATTAATGTAGCCACTTACTACCAGTAAAGCATCTCCTCACAAAATAGCCACACAGGGTTAAGCAATGGGATAGGGAACTGCTCAGTAAGTTGGGTTTTAAGGAGGAGAGCAAGATGGAACTGCATTCCAGGTCATTGCTGCTGATATATGTCACACCACGTGTTGCTACCTGCGGTACATTGCAGGCCAACCAATCTCTCTACTTGATTGCAGAAAAGAATTATCCACGTTTTCTTCAGCATACACAAGCAGAGACAGCAGTCAATAGGGCAACGAATATGTTTTGTCACAACCCTTTTGTGCTTGTCTAGACTCCCTGGGAGCAGTTTCCTGCCCCCTTGCAACATTGCAGCAGCCACTCATGCAGTAGCTGGAAGAATACTGCTTGCATTACAGTCTCTCCTTTTAGACGCTGGCTTCATTAATTGTACCTGCCAAGTTCAGTGCTGACAGTTATGAGAACTAGCAAAACATTATCGGACAAAACTATGCTGTGACCTACAATATCATGCAAAGAAACCTGACAGTGGCACTCAATGTATCTCAAAAATGGATGTTCTCAATATTTATACAACTTTTATAAACAGCATTAGGGTGAACCACAACACTATTTCAATAGGCACCCTCCAATCTGATGGTATGAATATCGGTTTATCAGGAAAATTTCCCCCCCACCCACCTTCTTATATACCCCACTCTCACCTTTTACTTCTTCCCACCTACCTATTACTTCCCCTCCTTCTTCCCTTTCTCCTATTGTCCACTGTCCTCTCCTATCAGATTCTTTCTTCTCCAGCCCTTGACCTTTCCCACCCACCTGTCTTCACCTATCACCTTCCAGCTATCTTCCTTCTCCTCCCCCCCCAACCACCCCATCATTTAACACAGGCATCTCTCAGTCCTAAAGAAGGGTTGTGGCCCGAAACGTCGACAGTTTACTCTTGTCCATAGACACTGCCTGACCTGCTGAGTTCCACCAGCATTTGTGTGTGCTGCTATTTTAATATGATTAAAAGACAGTAATTCAATTTATAGACTCACAAGTGCTGAGTTACAACAAAATCGTTCAGTGTTACTCACTGATCCAAATGTGGGTGAGTGTATCTATCACTGTGCACTGAAAGTTACCTGCTCAGTCATAACATCCTCAGGTAACATTCTGCCGATCTTCCCTTGAATTCCCATCGCCTGCCTGTTGTCCTCTGTGTTGTCTGCAGCAGTGATATCGGTTTCTAGGAATTCGTAGGCTGAGGGGTCCTGCGAGGATTCTAACTGATCTTCGTCTTCTCTGTCACCTTCAGCGTCACTGTCAATTCCCAAAACATCAAGGCTGAGCCTGTGGAACCAAGATGAAAATACTTGTGATGACCCGGTGTGGCTGGCTTGGTAATAGAAGAGCTCGTGGAAGCAGATGCAAAGTAAACGGAACTGGATGAACATCTGAATTTATGTGACAATGGGGAAAGAGCAGGGGAAGTATACATCTTAATACAGATCACCAGACAGGCTCCAGAACAGTGTGGTTTACTGGCTCACAAGGGAATGACAGTTACTGTAATTATTAAAATTCATAGTCATCCAAGAACCTTAAAATGGACATTATTAACCACAATTGAATCAGTCATTCAAGAACCCGAAAAAGAGAAGCAGAAATATACCACTCAGTTTGCCGATGCCTGCCTTACTACTCAATGATATCTAATCTTTTCCTCAGTTTTGTTTTCTTGCACTGACCACATACTCCCTGATTCCTGTAATGCCCAAATAACTATTGATCTCAATCTTGAATGTACTCACTTGCTGAGTACCCACTCGCCACTTAAGCACAGAATTCCAAAGATGCGTTACCCCTGGATGGAGAACTATTATTTTGCCTCACCCTGAATGGCCAACCCTTCATTTTGAGGCGGTGGTCCCTGGTCCTGTACACCCCAGCCAGGGGAAATATCATCTATGCAGGGGAAGCATCTACCCTATGATGCCCCAGAAGAATCCTGCATGTCTGATTGATTCAGCTCCGACAGCAAGCAATAAGGAAGAGAGTAGCAGGACCTTCTATTTGGCTATCTTCATCATCCAATCAAAGGGTTAACCTGGTCAGGCCAATGTTGACAATAGTTCCACCTTAACATTCCAACATTTTCCCTTTCTATGAGTCATTCTTTTACAATGACTCAGTCATTGCTTTTTACCATCTCGGTTACAAGCAAAACAATTTACCCATAACCTCATGGGTTACGCTTAGGTGCCCTTCCCCAGTTTCTACCTTACTCAGTTCACTTTACCAAGTCTTCCCTGAGATAATATCTTGCTCAGGGCACCAGTTTAATTAAATTAATAATTATTTGTAGTATCCAGGTTCCTTCCATTCAGCTCACACTTTTAGGGATGTGGGAAACCAGCATGAGAGAAGCAGTATTCTGATGCTCTTACTCTTTTAGGTGGGCACCTCCCTTCTACAATTTATCACTATTGTTATCAGCATTGCATTAATTAACTTTTCTTATTATAATCCTGTTATTTTGTAACTTAATTTCTATTGGATTAATAATCAAGGAATCACAGAGTTTTAGAACATTTACAACATAGAAGCAGGCAAATTGACCCACTTTGTCCAAAAAAGGAGTCGTCCAACTTCGTCCCACTGTCCAGCACTGGGTCTGTAATGTCCAAACACTCACTGATCATATAGTACACACCCAAGTACTGGTAACATGTGATATGTACTCCTTCCCCACTCTACTCATTCTTTGATTCTTTGGTATTTGGTTTGACTGACCTCAATACAACAGAATTCCTACAAATGAATTCACCCAGCAATGCCTGCTTCTGTGTTGCAAATGTTGTAAAATTCTGTGATTTCTCAATTATTAATCCAATGGATGACAAAATAACAGGATTATAATAAGAAATGTTAATTGATTCAATGCTTATAACAATAGTGAACACTGACAAATCAATAGGGTACATTGAAAAATCATGAACTTAGCACAAACAACATCCAAGTCATTGATCAAACAGGAAAAAAAGTTATGTCTTCCTTACAATTTCCTAATGCTAGAACAGATCACGTTTAGCCAATCTAAGTACCTTCCCCTGAGCACTAATGCCTCATAGAGATGCCATGGTACAATGAAAGATTTTGTCCTTCATCAAAACATTCTAAAGTATTTTCTAAAGTAAATTAAGTTTGTTTTGAGGTGCTGTTAGTGTTGCAATATGGGAAAAGAAACAACTAACTTGCATGACAGTTGGCTCAAGCGAAACCCCACCCACTTTTCCAGACTGCAAAGGTTGCAATTTCCTGGAATCTCTGTCAACCAGACTGATTTTGCAAGTCACGTTGTCACGTCTGACTAACGAAGTCTGAGACTGTTGCTGCTTCACTTGCAGGACTCACGTCATGAATGGGAAAGCTCCCTCTATGCAGCCCTGAGCACTGCCCTTTGAATCATGGGGGTAAATCGTAACCGTGGCTGCTGATGGAAACTCCCTTAACAGTCAATGCAGGACATTGGACACACACAATGGGTGGATGACTGGGTGGCTGATCAGTTTCCACTCATGTATCTTGGGTGTCTGGGTGGCTGAAAAATTGGAGAAGGAGGTGGTTTCAGATTTCTGGATAATTCAGACCTCTTCTGGGGTAGATGCGACCTGTACAAAAGAGACGGGTTGCACTTGAATCCAAGGGGGACCAATATCATTGTGGGCAGGTTTGCTAGAGCTGTTAGGAGCGGTTTAAACTAATATGGCAGGGGGACGAGGACCAGTATGATAGAGCTGAGGATGAGCCAACAGGTTTACAAGTAGATGATCTAATACGAATGTAAGGAAGGACAAGCCAATGATTGAGTACCACTGCAGACTGAGCAAAGAGTTAAACTGTGCCAGAGAGGCCAAATTCATAAGTGTGGAGAATGCAGGACTGAAGGTGCTGTTATAAATGCGTGTAGCATTCAGAATAAGGCGGATGAACTCGTGGCACATTTAGAGATTGGTCGGTATGACATTGTGGGCATCACTGAGTCGTGGCTGAAAGAAGGTCATAGTTGGGAGTTTAACATCAAAGGATATACTTTGGATGGAAAGGACAGGCAGGAGGACATAGGCGGTGGTGTGGCTCTGTTGGTAAGAGATGGAATTACATCTTTAGAAAGAGGTGACACAAGGTCAGAGAATGTTGAGTCTTTGTGAGTGGAGCTAAGAAACTGCAAGGGTAGAAAAACCATTAGGGCAATCATATACAGGCCTCCAAATAGTATCCAAGATGTGGGGCTGCGACTGCAAAGGGAGCTGAAAAGGGCATGTAATAAGGGTAATGAAACAATTGTAATGGGGGACTTCAGTATGCAAAGGGACTAGGAAAATCTGGTTGGGTGTCAGATTGCAAGAGAGGGAATTTGTTGAATGCCTACGTGATGGCTTTTTAGAGCAGTTTGTGCTTGAGCCTACTAAGAGAAAGGCTAAACACGAAGAAATCTGCAGATGCTGGAAATTCAAACAACACACACAAAATGCTGGTGGAACACAGCAGACCAGGCAGCATCTATAAGGAAAAGCACTGTCAGCTATCTTAGATTGGGTGTTGTGTAATACACCAGATCTTATTAGGGAGCTTAACATAAAGGAACCCTTAGGAGACAAATGATCAGAATATGATGGAATTCATATGGCAATTTGTGAGGGAGAAGCACAAGTCACAGGTATCAGGATCACAATGGAATAAAGGGAATTACAGAGGTATGAGACAGGAGCTTCCTTGGTGGATCGGAGGGGGGTACTGGTGGGGATGACGGCAGAACAGAGGTGGGAATAATTCAGGATAGACATGACCACAGAAGAAGTTGATGTCAAATGGCACAGCTAAACAACCATGGCTGGCAAGGGAAGTTAGGGACAGCATAAATGCCAAGGAAAGGGAATATAATGTAGCAAAACTGAGTGTGACCTTGGATGACTGGGAAGTTTTTAAAATCCAACAAAAGGCAACTAGAAAGCTATAAGAAGTGAAAAGATTAAATATGAGGGCAAACTAGCTGATAATGTAAAACAGGATACTAAAAGTTTTTTTCAGTTATATAAAGAATAAAAGGGAGGTGGCAGTTGATATTGGACCACAGGAAAATGCTGTTGGTGAGGTAGTAATGGGGGACAAAGAGATGGCAGATGAACTTAATAAGTACTTTGCTTCAGTCTTTACTGTGGAAGGCATGAGCTGTATGCCAGACGTTTGTGAGTGTCAGGGAGCAGGAGTGAGTGCCATTGCTATTATAAAGGAAAAAGTGCTAGGCAAACTCAATGGTCTTGTGATGGATAAGTCACCTGGACCAGAATGGACTACATCCCAGAGTCCTGAGAGAGGTTGCTGAAGAGATAATGGATGCATTGGTCATATTTTTTCAAGAATCATTTGATCCTGGCATGGTCCCAGTGGAGTGGAAAATCGCGACTGTCACTCCACTCTTTAAGAAGGGAGGAGATTATAGGCCAGTTAGCCTAACCTCAGTGGTTGGGAGAGTGTTGGAATCCATTATTAAGGGTGAAGATTTGGGGTACTTAGAGAACAATGATAAAATAAGTCAAAGTCAGCATGGTTTCTGTAAAGGCAAATCTTGCCTGATAAATCATTGGAATTCTTCAAAGAAGTTATCAGCAGTGTCAACAAAGGAGAGGCAGTAGATATCATTTACTCAGGTTTTCAAAATGCATTTGATAAGGTGCCTCACATGAAGCTGCTTAATAAGATAAAATCCTATAATGTTACAGGAAACATACTCACATGGATAGATAAATGGCTGACAGGCAGGAGGCAGTGAGTGGGAATAAAGGACCCTTTTCTGGTTGGCTGCCAGTGACTAGTGGTGTTCCTCAGAGGTCAATATTGGGACTACTTTCACAGTGTTTGTCAATAACTTAGATAGTGGAATTGATAGTTTTGTGGCAAAGTTTGTGGATGATACGAGATATGTGGAGGGCTAGCTAGTGTTAAGGAGGCAATGCAATTGCAGGAGGACTTAGACAAAAAAGTGGCAGATGGAATGCAGTGTTGGGAAATGTATGATAATGCATTTTGGTAAAAGAAACAATAGTGCAGACAATTATCTAAATGGGGAGAAAATTCAAACATCAGATGTGCAGAGGGACTTAGGAGTCCTCATGCAAGACTCCCAGAAGGTTAATTTATGGGTTGAATCTGTGGACTACTTGACAGATAGACCTCAGTATGTGCGGTTGGGAGACTGTAGGTCTGACACGGTGGTCAGCAGCACAGGGGCACCACAGGGAACCGTACTCTCTCCGGTCCTGTTCACCCTGTACACATCAGACTTCCAATATAACTCAGAGTCCTGCCATGTGCAGAAGTTCGCTGATGACACGGCCATAGTGGGGTGTGTCAGGAATGGACAGGAGGAGGAGTATAGGAAACTGATACAGGACTTTGTGATATGGTGCAACTCAAACTACCTGCGTCTCAATATCACCAAGACCAAGGAGATGGTGGTGGACTTTAGGAGATCTAGGCCTCATATGGAGCCAGTGATCATTAATGGAGAATGTGTGGAGCAGGTTAAGACCTACAAGTATCTGGGAGTACAGTTAGATGAGAAGCTAGACTGGACTGCCAACACAGATGCCTTGTGCAGGAAGGCACAGAGTCGACTGTACTTCCTAAGAAGGTTGGCGTCATTCAATGTCTGTAGTGAGATGCTGAAGATGTTCTATAGGTCAGTTGTGGAGAGCGCCCTCTTCTTTGTGGTGGCGTGTTGGGGAGGAAGCATTAAGAAGAGGGACGCCTCACGTCTTAATAAGCTGGTAAGGAAGGCGGGCTCTGTCGTGGGCAAAGTACTGGAGAGTTTAACATCGGTAGCTGAGCGAAGGGCGCTGAGTAGGCTACGGTCAATTATGGATAACTCTGAACATCCTCTACATAGCACCATCCAGAGACAGAGAAGCAGTTTCAGCGACAGGTTACTATCGATGCAATGCTCCTCAGACAGGATGAAGAGGTCAATACTCCCCAATGCCATTAGGCTTTACAATTCTACCGCCAGGACTTAAGAACTTTTTAAAAGCTATTATTAATGCTTTTTGAGATAGTGATTTAGATGTATATCATATTTTTTACTGAGTTAAGTATTGTATGTAATTAGTTTTGCTACAACAAGTGTATGGGACATTGGAAAAAAGTTGAATTTCCCCATGGGGATGAATAAAGTATCTATCTATCTATCTATCTATCTATCTAAAGGCGGCAAATGCAATGATGGCATTTATTTCAAGGGGGATAGAATATAAAAGCAAGGAGATAATGCTGAGCCTTTATATGACACTGGTCAGGCCGCACTTGGAGTACTGTCAACAGTTTTGGGCCCCATATCTCAGAAAGGAGGTGTTCTCATTGGAGAGAGTCCAGAGGAGATTCACGAGGATGATTCTGGAAATGAAGGAGTTAATATATGAGTATCATTTGGCAGCTTTGGGCCTGTACTCACTGGAATTTAGAAGAATGCAGGGGGATCTCATTGAAACCTACTGAATGTTGAAAGGACTAGATAGGGTGGATGTGGAGAGGATGTTTCCTATGGTGGAGGTGTCCAGAACTAGAGGGCACAGCCTCAAATTGAAGGGTGACCGTTTAGAACAGAAGGAAAGAGGAATTTTTTTAGCCAAAGGGTGGTGAATCTGTGGAATGCTCTGCCACTGACTGAGGTCGAGGCGAAATCCGTGGGTAAATTGAAAGTCGAAGTTGATAGTTCCTAATTGGTCAGGGCATCAAGAGATATGGTGAGAGGGCAGGTGTATGGGGTTGAATGGGAACCAGGATCAGCCACAATGAAATGGCAGAGTGGACTTGATGGGCTGAATGGCCTAATTCTGCTCCTACATCTTATGGTCTTTATTGCACAGAACCATATGCCATGAAATCATTGAATCATTGAAAAATATTGAAACTGAAAATATACAGGGTTGAAAGAATTCTATCACATCAGTGCAGATGGAAAGAGAACTGCTTAACCTTCCAGGATGAGGTCTGTAGCCTTGTGGGTCACCACGCTTCAAGTAAGCAAGAAGTATTAGTTAAATGATAAGATTTTCTGCTTCCTTTAACACAGTGAGTTTCATACACCCTACCATCCTCTAGATATTCAACTTTTCCTCATCTCCCTCCAATTCTGCCACTTACTTTAAAAATACATCCCTGGTTTCTGGCCCCTCTGTTTATGGAGATTAATCCTTTTTACTCCAACTGTTTTTCTCTAAACTCAACTGTTTTTTCCCAGCCCCTTCTGCTACAAATGAACAAGCCTGGCTCAGCCTTTCTTTAGCTGAATTCATCAACAGATGATTTAACTGAAATTAGCTGAACTGCATTACTTAATTCCAATCTATTTAATAAACTGACTTTATGTTACATAATTTAACTTGCTGCCACCGCTTGCATCACTACTTGTTACACTTCTGTAAAGCATAACATTACCAGACAAAAATCCATCTGAAACTTTAGATGAAGCCCAGGCTCAACAGTTTCCTGAGGGAGCTTGTACCCAAATTTCATCACATTCTGTGTGAAGAAATTATTCTTGACACTAATTTTCCAGACATAGCAACATCTTCATAAATTTACTTTACAGTATATCCTCTTCAGTGCAATACACCTTTCCAGTGACTGGAAATGTGCTGGGCTAACTAACAATTCCATTATAGCTTCAATCTTAGACTCGTAACTTGGACAGTGAAGTTAAACATTCTATAATCCTTTTAACCATGTTATTGGCCTCTTGTGTTATCTTAGCACTGACATTCCAGGTGCCTTTCTTCCCTATACCACTGTATCCTGCCATTTATTATACAGTTCCTCGTCTTACTACTCCCTCCCAAAGGCATTACCACACAATACTCAGGGTTAAACTCTATTTGCCACTTTCTGTCCAATTGACCAGAGCATTCCTCCTCCCCGTCACCATTCCACACAAAAGGGCTGGAGGAACTCAGCAGGTCAGGCAGCTTCTATGGAGGGAAATGAACAGTCGACATTTTGGGTTGAGATCCTTCAACAGGACTGGGAAGAAAGAGGGGAGATAGCCTGACTTCCAGCATCTGCTGTCTCTTGTGTCTCCTCATATCAGATGCAAATGAGCTCCTTCCCAAGAGGTTAAAATTATCAATGTTTTACACAAAACAAGAAGCTGGCCACTGAGGACTGGCAACAGAATCCAGCCCCAATAAAACTGTACTTGTCATCTATCACCCTTTGCTCCCTACCCCAATTTGTAATTCAATTTGCTGCACTCACTTAGATCCTTTGGGTTTTTACCTTTTTTGACCAGACTGCCACGTGATCCCCGTCTAAAGCTTTGCGATATTTTATTTATTTGTTTATATCTGGAGATGCAGCACGAAACAGGCCCTTACAGCCTAATGAGCCGTATCGCCTAGCGACCCACCTATTTAACACTAGCCAAATCACAGGACAATTTATAATGACCAATTAACCTACTAACCAGTACATCTTTGGACAGTGGGAAGAAACCTGAGCACCTGGATAAAACCTGCACGGTCTTGGGGAGAGCGTACAAAACTCCTCACGGATGGCACTGGAATTGAACTCCGACTCCCTGAGTTGTAACAGTGTTAAGTTAACCTCTACACTACTGTTGCCCTAAGCAACAACCCTCCAGCTTTCCTCCTCAATAAGTTCAATCAATTCAGTCAGACTCAACTTCCTTTAACAAATCTGTGTGTCTGTTCCCATTTAGCCTGTGCCTGTCTGAATGAAGGTAGAATTAACAATTTTAATCGATGTTTTAATGACAGACTCGGCCATCTTTATCAGCAATCATTCATTCATCCATGATGAAGGTGGCAGAGTTTGTCATTGAAACATCAGTTAAAATTGATACCTGTACTAGGCTGGAAGCCTGAGAAGAGTTTATTCTTCATATATGCCGGGAAAGCACCATATCCTTTTCAAGGTTTATATTATTCTCCAAAAGTGGATTTTGGTAACTTACCCAACAACAATGATAATACTAATAGGCTTATAAGTGTATTTATAAGTGTATTTCTTTTAGTTCTCTTAAACACACCAGGATATACAGATAATCACACTAGAAGCAGGAAAGTTTTATTTCCCTTCCTCTACATCTATGAAAATATTGTTTCTCCCATATTTATCTTATTTCCTATGTAAAATGATTGTGACTACAAGGGGAGTCTAGGATCAGAGGGCACAGTCTCAGAATAAAGGGACAACCATTTAGAACGAAGATGAGGAGGAATTCCTTTAGCCAAGGGGAGATGAATCTAAAATTCATTGCCACAGGCGGATGTAGAGTCCAAGTCACTGGATGTATTTAAGAAGACGGTTAATAGATTTTTGGTTGGTAAGGACATGAAAGGTTAAGGGGAGAAGGCAGGAGACTGGGGTTGAGAGGGAAAATGGATCAACTGTAATGAAATGGTGGGGCAGACTTGATAGGTCGAAAGGCCTGTTCTGTTCCTATGTCTCATCATCTTATGGCATGCCTTCAATCTTTCAGCTGCTGGTTTTCAAATGATTAAATGGACTTTTCTGACAGGCCTAACTAAAACTCCTTGTAATTTTGATTGCATCACTACCTTTATTTTTTACCTTCAGTGCCCCATTCTCATAAACTGAAAGATAAAAGGGAAGCAAAGAGTGAAAGAGAAAGAATGTCTCTGCATAAACACTGAAGAAATCTCTGAATTAGTGTTGTAATGTAGGAAGCATAACAACCAATTTGAGTACAGAAATCCCCACACACATGATAAAGAGCTGATTTATTTTTATGATTTCATTTTGAGGAATAATTTTTGGCTGACACTCAATCGAAAACATCCCTAGTCTATCAAGAAAAGTCTTCTGGTATTTTTTCTCTAACAGTCAGGATCTAGGTTTGAGGCCTAATTTAAAAAAAACTCTTCTGACAGTGACACATTCCATCAATTCTATCTACAAGATATTTTCTCCTAGTCAGTACTCTTTCAGGCCGAACTTTTGGTGCAGCCCTCACTAAGTCGGCTCCTGGTAATGCATAAATGGAACCAGTTCCAAACTAGACCCTCCGGAGTGAGTTAGAGTTGGGTTAATGGTGGGGCTTTAGAGAGGGATCCCGCAAAAGGCAAACATTGCTCCTATTCACTGTGGAACACCCAAGAGAAATACATGGGCCATGGTGGGAGATTTCAACTCAGATTCACCCACCACTGACACAAAGACTTAGAGATTTCCACAGTCCAGACTTGTACTTCTTTGGTTTGAGAAGGTTACAGTGTAAACTAATGGAGTTTTGTTTTAACTGATTAAAGTTATTGTGTTGATCGACACAGAGACACCATTTCCTTTGGCTACTGGGGTGAAGAAGGAGAGAGCGAGTTTCAAATGAGTTTCAGGCCTTTTAGGGAATTATGTCAGGAATTAGTTCTTCACACATATTGTGATGGAAGGAGAGCCATTTCCTTAGTAAACTGTTAAGCCCGGGCTTAATCTAAAATGTCAGATGGATTCTCCTGTGATAATATTATGCTTTATAGAAGTGTGACAGAAGTAGTGGTACAAGTGGTGAATTCAATTTATTAACTGATCTGGAATTAAATAGTCAATCATTTTAAACCCCTAAATTGTTCTGTAGAGGGCTATCTGACTCACAAAAGCCCCTTCCTACTGGTTGACTCACAGCTGCCCTATAAAACCATTTAATTGTATCAGAAGATCAGGAATCAAAAACGAATTTGAGTCTTAATCCCTGAAATTTCCTATCGCCTGTTATTCCTGTTATTGAAGAAAACAGCTCCCCCACCATCTTCTCAAGAACAATAAGATTCTCTCACAAAGGGCAATAAATATTAGTCTAGCCCGTAATGTTGTAAGACACATAAGACATAAGACATAGGAGCAGAGTTCGGCCATTTGGCCCATCGAATCTGCCCCATCATTCCATTGTGGTTGATTTACTATCCCTCTCAACCCCATTCTCCTGCCTTCTCCCCATAACCTTTGACACCCTGACCAATGAAAACTTATCAACCTCCATTCTAAATATACCCAATGACTTGGCCACCACAGCTGTCTGTGGCAATGAATTCTACAGATTCACCACGCTCTGGATAAAGAAATCCTTCCTTCTCTGTTCTAAAGGCATGTCCTTCTACTCTGAGGCTGTACCTGTTGGTTCTAAGCTCTCCCACTATAAGAAACATCCTCTCCACATCCACTCTATAAGAAACATCCTCTCCACATCCACTCTATAAGAAACATCCTTTCCACATCCACTCAATCTAGGCTTTTCAATGTTCAGTATGTTTCAATGAAATTCCTCCTCATTCTTCTAAACTCCAGCAAGAACGGGCCCAGAGGCATCAAACGCTCTTCATACATAAACCCTTTCTTTCCCAGGATCATTCTCATGAACTTCCCCTGGACTGTCTCCAATGCCAGCATTTCCTTTCTTAGATAAAGGGCCCAGAACTGCTCGCAATACTCCGTGCAGTCTGGCCAATGCCTTTTAAAGCCTCAGCATTACTGTACATCCTTGCTTTTATATTCTAGTCCTCTTGAAATTAATGCTAACATCGCATTTACCTATTTCACCACCGACTCAACCTGCAAGTTAACCTTTGGGAAATCCTGCACAAGGACTCCCAAGTCCCTTTGCACCTTGACCTCTGTATTTACTCCCTGTTTAGAAAATAGTCTATGCCTTTATTTCTTCTACTAAAGTGCATAATCGTACATTTCCCTACACTGTATTGCATCTGCTACCTTTTTGCCCATTCTCCTAATCTGTCTAGTCCTTCTGCAGATTCTCTGCTTCGTCAACACCACCTGTATCTTCTTATCATCTGAAAACTTGGACACAGAGCTATCGATTCTGTCATCCAAATTATTGACAGATAAATCAAAAGGAAGCAGGAAACAAGAAAGGGCCCCCTTTACGTCCATCCTGAAAGTGACCATCAAAGAAATGGAGTTGGACAAATGACACAGCAATGGATTTCACTGAAAAGTGAGAGGAAATGAATGGTCAACTCTAATTTTTTTTTCCCTTCATAGAAAATCCCCCTTCCCATTTAAACTGAGGCTCTCTCTGGGTCATTTTAGTGGAAAATTAAGACTCAGGCTCATTGGTTCTTCCATACGTAAAGGCAATGGGTGCAAATTACTAACACCAGCAAATCAGAGAGCATAGTTAATTAGCTGAATGTTGTTTATGCAGTAAATGGGCTCCAGAAATTAAAATGAAATTACTGGGTACACCTCTAATGATAGATTGAAAGGTTTATGAAAGACCAGACTCCAGTAAATTATAATTGGAATCAACTCAGAGCGGAGACCCTCAGTAGAGTTATCACATCCTTACAACGTTTCTCTCCTCCAGAAAAGTTAAAAGCAAGCCAAGTTTAAAGAAATGGTCAAACTGGAACATTCTTAGGCAAAGACCACTTTTGTAAGTTGATAAAGTTTAAGGTATAACACTTTTATGATATTTGTGAACTTGTGCTTGTGCTGATCAGTATCCCTGTGCAGCCAGCATCTGTAATCTGATGAAGGACGTAAGAACAAATGATTCAGGAATGGAACAAAATGCCAAGAAGCAGCTATTAATCCAGCAGAAGTTTATATGGAAATAATCTCTGTATATAATATAGAGGATAGCTAAACCTGTGTTTATTTTACATGGTAATAGGAGAATCTGTGAGTGTTATAGAGAACTGACGCTCTGTATACATTACAAGAAAATAAAAGATGCTACATTTTACTATAGAGAGAAAACACCGCGTACTGCAGGGAATTGAGGGCCATATATATGAGAGAGTTCAGCAAACTTTGTGGGTATTTTAGGAATAGAAAATCCCTATCAGTAACAATTCCTGAATGTTGTGGACAACAGCAAATCCTGTGAATATTACAGAGAACAGATAAACCAGTGAATGCAAACCACATCTACCGTGTGGGGTAGGGAACAGGTCAAAGTTCAAAGCAAATTTATTATCAAGATACATATACATCATCGCCAAGGTTCATTGTCCTGCAGGCATTCACGGTAGAACAAAGAAATACAACAGAATCAATAAAACACAACACACAAAAGACCGACTAACAAACAATGAATGTGCAACAGCAACACAAACTGTGCAAACGCAGATAGACAGACAAATAAATAAATTATATTGTGTTGTAGAGTCCTTGAAAGTGAGACTACAGATTGCGGAATCAGTTCAGTGTTGAGGTGAGTGAAGTTATCCACACTGGCTCAGGAACTGATGGTTGAAGGGTAGTAACTGTTCCTGGTGTGGGACATAAGGTCCCTGTACCTCCTGCCTGATCACTCAGTATACTACTGGGAACAGCAGACAGTGTTTGTGTAAAATAAAATAAATATTCTTTATTTCCCTTTTGCACTACTTATTTAACTATTAAAATTAAATTTAATTATTTAATTTTCTGTCATTATGTATTGCAATGTTCTGCTGTTGCAAGGACAACAAGTTTCACAACATATGCCAGCGATATTTAAACCTGTTTCTGATTCATTACGTAGTCAGTGTTCCAATGTAAGGAAGACCATAAGCATTTTATGTCTAGGTCCTATCTTCTGGTTTTGTCTGGCAAGTAGGTGAAGAGGTAATATCGGCTCAGGGATTAAGTCAAACTTCCTTGCTCTTCTTTGAAATGGTTCTGAGTTTTTTCCCCCCCATTTTCATCCATATTGCCATCTCACAATCCTATCCATCACTGGGGCAACCGCCCAAATTATATCCCTGGAGCAGGATTTAAACCGACAACATAGAAACTTAGAAAACCTACAGCACAATACAGGCCCTTCGGCCCACAAAGTTGCGCTGAACCTGTCCCCACCTTAGAAATTACCTAGGCTTACCCATAGCCCTCTATTTTACTAAGCTCCACGTACTTATCTAAAAATCTCTTAAAAGACCCTATCATATCCGCCTCCACCACCATTGCCGGCAGTCCAATCCACACACTCACCACTCTTTGAGTAAAAAAACTTACCCCTGACATCTCCTCTGTACCTACTCCCCAGCACCTTAAACCTGTGTCCTCTTGTGGCAACCATTTCAGCCCTGGGAAAAAGCCTCTGACTATCCACACGATCAATGCCTCTCATCATCTTGTACACCTCTATCAGGTCACCTCTCATCCTCCGTCGCTCCAAGGAGAAAAGGCCGAGTTCACTCAACCGATTCTCATAAGACATGCTCCCCAATCCAGGCAACATCCTTGTAAACCGACAGCCTTGAACTTGGATTTGTGAATTCTATCCACTGAGCCACAACTGCAGCCCATGTTCTAACAGGCAATTACCATACCTATTCACTTTCCTTCTTGAAGGGGTGAACGGCTGTGCTGACGGACAATGCTCACGTGGGTCCACTGTGGCGCTGAGTGCAGTTCCTGGTGGAATAACCCTGTCTTTAAGTCATCAGGATATCAAGGACTTAGGGGAAACTGATGGCAAGGGAGAGCTCAGGCCGACATCAGATCACTGATAGAGTCATAGAGTACTACAACGGAGTAAAAGGCCCTTCTGCCCATTTAGTCCATGCCAAACTGTTATTCTGTCTGGTCCCAACGACCCGCAGCTGGATCAGTCTTCCAAATCCTTCCCATCCATGTACCCATCCTAAATACTCTTACATGTTGCAATTGGACCTGCATCCATCACTCTGCTAGCAGTTCACTCTACAGTCTCACCGCCCTCAGAGTGAAGAAGTTCCCTCTCACATTCCCCTTTAATATTTTACTTTCCACCCTTAACCTATAACCCCTATCAATGGTGAAATGTCCGATTGCATTTACCCCATCTATATCCTTCACAATTTTGTATACCTCTATCAAGTCTCTCCTCCTTCCCCTATGCTCCAGGGAATAAACTCTGAACTTATTCAACCTTCAACCAAAAAATCAGGGTGCTCAAATCCCAGCATCATCCTTACAAATTTTCTTTGTACTTTTTCAAACTTATTGATATCTTTCTTGTAGGTAGGTGACCAGAGCCATATACAATACTCTAATTTTGGCCCCACTAAAGTTTTCAACAACTTCAACATATCATTACAATTCTTATACTCAAGACTGATTTACAAAGGCCAATGTGCCAAAAGCTCTCTGCATGAACCTATCTACCTGATAATCTTACTGAATGATGGAGCAGGTTCAAGGTGCCATCTTGCCTCCACTTATTCCTGTTTCTTGTGATTCTGGATACAGCAGTTGGCATATTGATCCAGGATTAGTATGCAGGATGCACGTCATGCACGATGGAATGCTTATTGTAATGGCTGTGTTCCTGTGCTGCAAATATTGCCAAAAAATAACATATCCAATTTCTTTAACCAGACAACTGAATGCAATAACAATTTTTCCTTCAGCCTCTCAGTACACTATTTATATACTCCCTCCTCTCTTGTAGGTCAGGTCTGCCAGTAAGATAACATTTTACCTCTATCTATCTCTCTTTCTCACACACACACACACACACACACACACACACACACACACACACACACACACACACACACACACACACACACACACACACACACACACACACACACACACACACACACACACACACACACTCACTCACTCCCTTCCCTAGGAACACTGAGCTGCCGCCCCTAAGTAATATAAACTGAAAACAGCCATACACACAAAATGCTGGAGGAATTCAGAAGGCCAGGCAGCATCTATGGAAACGAGTACAGTCAGCATTTCAGCCCAAAACATTGACAGTACTTGTTTCCATAGATGCTGCCTGGCCTGCTGAGTTCCTCCAGCATTTTCTGTCTGCTGCTCGGATTTCCAGCATCTACAGATTTCCTCTTGTTTATAAGCTGAACAGACCTGGACAGGGATCTGAACCTTGGATCTCCCAGACATTTAGCCAAAAAGATCATAAACACCAAGGGGAGACTTTGCATTTTGAGAACATGTTAAATTATTGGGCTGGCAATACCTGTAATTCCCTCAGTTGCACTCAGTGTTTACTCTGTGAGCATTAACTATGAAAATCCCCATAAGTTTTTCTTTCTATTCCTGCACCACCAACTCTCTCTCTCGCTCTCTCTATCTCTCTCTCTCAGTTGGCTTTGTCTGCTCTGATTAATTTCCATCCTGATTTTTTTTTTGTTCCACTGTTTAGGTGTTGGCAATGTCTAATGCACTTCTTCCGCTTGTTTACAATTTCCCCATTAGACTGGCTAATGTTACAAGCAAATCATTTATTCTCCTGCACTTGTGGAAATGGGAAGTCATCCCAGGTGGCAGATTTCAAATGGGCACCTCGGTCAGTCACATACTTTCAGCGCCGGGAGAAAGATGGAGCTTTTGGTGCCTGTCAGTATTGATCAGTTCCTCAGATGCGGTATTTGCTCTTCACCACTCACTTCAGCAGCAAAATCAAATGCATGCTCCTCCATCTGTAACCTACTGGGCAGAGGTCAGGGATATATCGTCCAGCTGAGTTAAGGAAGGGCAATGGGAATACTTTAGCCCTGGTCTATTGCCCCCTACAAACATCACAACTAACAGCTTTTCAACGTGAAACAGGGATGGGTAATGGATGGTGGATTTGCCTGTGGTGCCCACCATATTGAAAAAAATTTACGCTTCCTCTGATCTGACACTGATTTACATTCTAATACGAGAAAATTTGCAGATTCTGGAAATCCAAAGCAACGCACACAAAATGCTGGAGGAACTCAGCAGGCCAGGCAGCGTCTTGCCTTCTTTATGGCTGCATTATCGATGCAAAGAAGGCAAGATAGTGGCTATAGTTCATTGGGAGTTTGAGGAGCTTTGTCACCTAAGACATTCGAAAACTTCTACAAACGTACCGCGGAGAGCATTCTTATAGGCTGCATCACTGTCTGGTATGGGAGGGGGTGGTGGCTACTGCATAGGATCGTAAGCAGCTACAGAAAGTTGTAAAATTAGTCAACTCCATCATGAGCACTAGTCTCCATCGTATCCAAGATATCTTCAAGGAGCGGTGCCTCAGAAAGGTGACGTCCATTATTAGGACCCCCATCACCCAGGACATGCCCTCTGCTCACTGTTACCATCAGGAAGGAGGAACAGAAGCCTGAAGGCACACACTCAGCGATTCAGGAGCAACTTCTTCCCATCTACCATCCGATTCCTAAATGGACATTGAACCCATGGACACTTTTAATATTTCTTTTTCTGCACTATTTTTAATTTAACTATTTACTTTTTTTTACTGTAATTGATTTTTTTCTATATTTAACACTGTACCGCTGCTGCTGATAAATTAACAAATTTCTCCACATACGCCAGTGATATTAAACCTGGTTCTGAAAAGAGTAAACAGTCGACGTTTCGGGCCGAGACTCTTCACCAGGACTGAAGATTTCAACTTCTTCAGGGTCGGCAAGCCTTGAAGAGACTTCACAGTAGTAGCAGTATCACAAGCATGGAAAAAGAAATGCAGGTGCTGGTCCTGGTGAAAGGTCTCGGCCTGAAACACTGACTGTTCACTGATTTAAGTAGGCAGACTGCCATGTGTATGTTGTTGTTTCATATGGCAGGTGTTCTTTTCTCTTCACACTTCTAATTATTTTTTGTCATGATGAAGTACAGCTCGGGAGGGGCAGACACGAGTCTGTCCATTCAGGAGCCGAGGTTGGATCAATCTTTGCCTGGCACGTCATCTACAGCTGTCCAGCATGTGTGGCCCTGAGATGGCATCGCCTGATAGAGTCCTGATGATGTGTATGACAAGGTTTAATTAATATCGCGTTACCAGTGCATTATACAGGAGGGTTGCTTCACACCCAATCACTTGAAATATTCATTATGCACATGGTCAAGGAATTTGATTTTTAATAAAGTTTCTCTTAAGGGAGGAGGAGGAGATAAAGAGACAGAGAGGCCTTGGGAGAAAATTCCATACCTCATCAGAAGCAACCAGAGACTTGGCCACCAACAGTGAGGAAATTATGTTTATAAATATGCAAGAGTCAACACTTGGAGGCATTCACAGTGGTCAGAATAATATTTTTATAAATGAGAATTCAAGTCCTTTCTGAACAGGATGTCAGTGTAGGTCAGGGAAAGGCGGATGAGTCGGGACACAGGCATCTGAGTTCCAGACCTGGAGTTTATAAAGGGTGAAAGGGGGATGAGATACACCACCCAAAACCCAACCTCAGTACAGGCAACTTATGTCAATAGTGTTTAAAAAATAAACACTCAAGGAATAGATAGAAGTGAGAAGCAGATTCTGACAGCGATCCTAGTTGAGGCTGAAGGTATTTGGCAAGTAATTGTACAGATTAAACACAAAGCCGTTGTTAGTCACTATCTGAGCACCTCACAGTTACAAGCAGTTCCTCATTTTAAGTCCACTCTCTATAAGTGGCCACCAATATGGGGCGAGAGCAGCATCTGTAACAATAACGGTGCATGCTATGAATGGCTTCCCTGTCTCACTTACATGGCATGGTCTGGACTGCTGTGGCTCGGGTGGTTTGTGGGCTGAACCTGGAAGGCTGTGCATATGATCTCATGCTATAGGGTCAACCTGGATCTCAAAGTTTAGTGGATTAGCTCTGTTTGAACATCCTGACCTCAGCAATTTCCCCATGTTGGTGGAAAAGTTGGCAATCCAAGGAGCAAGCTTGCCAAACCAGCATATTCAAAGCAGTGCCAAAAATATCACCGTGAACAAATAAAGACTTTGCAATAAAGCAATGATGAGATATAGGGTACCCTCATACTCACACTCACGTTTACACACACATGCACACAGAGGGTCTTAGTATGAAGCACCCTTGTGAGGAAATTAAGATGGTAAAAAAAAAGCAGACTACATAGGACCTTTTGAATAACTGATCTTCCTCAGTCAGCCATCTTAGAACATGCCTGACTCTTTCCACTATTAACCATAATGTTAAACTAATACCGAATCTCTCTATTCAACAATTGGACACTTCCCTTTCATTCTCTCAGAGATTTTCAAATCTCTTAAGGATTTATCCGTAACTGCATCCTTTTTCTCATTTCCATACTCCTCCTGTGTTTGCAGGTAACAACACAATTCAATGCCCTTATTGAAATTAACAGTTATATTATTTGATTACGTAATGAAAAGGCGCGTGAACAGGAGTGTTTCTATGTCTGTACAGGTGTGAGTGTATTTGTGAGCATGCTTATCTCTTGCTGTGGTTTGTTGTCAAGTTTTTAATGGATTCATAGATGGAATTCATATGGTTATACAGCACAGGAACAGGTCCTTCGGCCCATCTCTTCCATCCTGGCCAAACTGTCTACCTCGGCCAATCCCGGGGAAAGCATGTTCGAACAGATTGGAAACTGGCTGCCTCACAGAAAACATGTAACACACACAAGATGCTGGAGGAACTCAGCAGGCCAGGCAGCATCTAGGGAAAAGAGTAAACAGTCGACGTTTCGGGCCGAGACCGGGACTGGGAAAAAAAGAGATTAGAAGGAGGGGGTGGGGTGGGGAGGAGAGAAGTAGTACAAGGTAGTAGGTGATAGGTGAAACCAGGAGAGGGAGAAGGGTGAAATAAAGAGAGAGCTGGGAAGTCGACAGTTTACTCTTTTCCACAGATGTTCCTAGCCTGCTGAGTTCCTCCAGCACTTTGTGTGTGTTAATTTAATTTCCGGCATCTGCAGACTTTCTCTTGTTTGTCATAGAAAGCATGGTTACTTTTCTGAATGGAAGGAGATAATCAGTGGACTGTGGCAGGGATCAGACCACCGTCATTCACCATTTACATTAATGACCTGGAGGAGGACAAATATGCAAGGTTTCTATATTTGCAGATGATACCAAAATAGGCGGAAGAGCCTGTAAGGATACTGTGGTTCCACCACAGGATGTAAATAGAGTGAGTGGGTAGGCAACAGACCGGCAAGCTGAGTTTAATTAGGACAATTGTGAGATTATCTACTGTATTGAGGAAAGCTTTGGCACATATACATAAAGTTCTCACCCCCTTGCTTTCCTGTTTTATTGTTTTACAACAATGAATCACAGAGGATTTAATTTGGCTTTTTTGACACTGATCAACAGAAAAACTCTTTTGTGTCAAAGTGATCTAAATAAATTATAAATATAAAACACAAAATAATTGATTGCATACTTATTCAAGTTTTCACATCAGTACTTAGTGGATGCACATTTGTCAGCAATTACAGCCTTGAGTCTATGGGTAGGTATCTATCAGCTTTGCACATCTGGACACTGCAATTTTTCGCCATTCTTCTTTACAAAACTGTTCATACGCTGACACATTGCATAGAGATCGTGCGTGAAAAGCCCTTTTCTAGTCCAGCCACAAATTCTCAATTGGATTGAGGTCTGGACTCTGACTTGGCCACTTCAGGATATTAACTTAGTTGTTTTTAAGTCATTCCTGTGTAGCTTTGGCTTTATGCTTGGGGTCATTGTCTTTCTAGAAAACAAATCTACTCACAAGTCGCAGTTTTCTTGCAGACTGCATCTGGTTTTCCTCCAGGATTTCCCTGTATTTTGCTGCATTCATTTTACCCTCTACCTCCACAAGCCTTCCAGGGCCTGCTGCAGTGAAGCATCCCCACAGCATGATGCAGCCACCACCATGCTTCACGGTAGGGATGGTGTGTTTTTGTTGATGTGTGGTGTTCGGCTTACGCCAAACATAGCGTTTAATCTGATGGCCAAGAAGTTTAATTTTGGTTTCATCAGACCATAGAACCTTCTTATAGCTGATTTCAGAATCTCCCACATGCCTTCTGTAAAACTCTAGCAGAGATTTTGCGTGAGTTTTTTTTTCAACAGTGGCTTTCTCTTTGCCACTCCCCGATAAAGCTGCCTGGGGAACAGTCATTGCATGCACAGTCTCCCCCATCTCAGCCACTGAAGCTTGTAATTCCTCCAGGGCAGGTCTCCTGCTGGCCTCCCTCACTAGTCCCCTTCTTGCGCAGTCACTCAGTTTTGAGGACGGCCTGCTCTAGGCAGATATACAGCTGTGCCATATTCTTTCCATTTCTTGATGATTGACTTAACTGTACTCCAAGGGATATTCAGTGACTTGGAAATTTTCTTGTATCCATCTCCTGACTTGTGCTTTTTAATAACTTTTTCGCAGAGTTGCTTGGAGTGTTCTTTTGTCTTCATGGTGTAGTTTTTACTGACTCACCAGTAGTTGGACCTTCCAGATACAGGAGTATTTTTATGATAATCAATTCAAAACACCTTGACTACATACCGTGATCTCCATTTAACTAATTATGTGACTTCTCAAACCAATTTGGTGTGTCATATTAAAGGGGGTGAATATTTATGCAATCAATTATTTTGTGTTTTATATTTGTAATTAATTTAGATCACTTTGTAGAGATCTGTTTTCACTTTGACACTGCTGATCGGTGTAAAAAAAAAAGCCAATTTAAATGCACAGTGATTCAATGTTGTAAAATAAAACACGAAAACTTCCAAGGGGGTGAATACTTTTTACAGGTACTGAGTATAGCTGGGGTGCCTAAGATGTTTACGCAGTACTCTATTTGTCAACATGGAGCAGAGATCCAGTTTGTAAAAGGTTGTCGGGAATGGCAAGGGTGGAGAATCATGGGAGGGGTGTGGAACAGCTGGCAGAGAAGGATTTCCAGGGGCAGAAGGGGTGGGTGGCGCAGGTACAGACACACCCATCCCTGAGACACCAGGCAAGGTCAATTGATTCCAAACAACTGGTTTATTGATCATTACACAATGTCTCTCTTTTGCTTCCTGCTCCCTCTCCTCTTCGCTCCATTTATTCCAACCACAATTCTCCTCTCCCTGTCCCCTTCCTACTCTCCGTCCACAAAAGAGATCCATATCAGAATCAGGATTATCATCGTTCACATATGTCATGAAGTTTGTTTTTTTTGCGGCAGTACGGTGTAATACATAATAGTACTCAAGTACTGTGCAAAAATCTTAGGCATCCGCACCATATATCTACCTATGTAATACACACACACACACACACACATACACCCAAGACTTTTGCACAGAACTGTAAATGGAAAGAGATTGCTAATGCGTGAGGTGCAAAGGGAGCTGGATATGCTAATGCGTGGATCATAAACAGCTAACAGACAGGTTTGCCTTCTTACCTACATTTTGTCCTTCCTTGCAAAGTCTGAGTTTAAAAATAGGAAGGTTTTGATGCAATTGTACAGGGTGGTGGTGAGGCCTCCCCTGAAGTACTGTGTACAGTTTAGTCCTAAAAAAAATTGTAAGCAATAAGAAGGAGATTCACCAGGTTAACTCCTGCAATGAGAGAGTTGTCCTACCTAAGTAATTTGGGTCTACATTGCTTGCAGTTTGGAGGAAAGAGGGTTAACCTTACTCAAGCATGTAAGAACCTAAGGGGACTTGGCAGTTTAGTTGTTGGGATGTTTTTGCTCATGGGAGAGTCTCAGACAAGGGGACATAACTACAAGTCGAGGGAATATAACTATAAGACAAGAGGATGGTCATGTAAAATTGAGATGCAAAGAATTTTTTTTCTTTCAGATGAAGGCAAATCTCTGCCTTGGCGGTGATGGAGGCTGGATCATTATAGGTACTTAAAGTGGAAGTGGATAAATATTTGATAGAACAAGGAATAGAGGGACAAGGAGAAAAAGCACAGATGAGACCTGGCATGATCATTTTAAATGGTAGGTCTGGCTTAAAGGGGCTGATGCCTACTTTTTTTATGTTTTACTGTGACATTGTTTAATTCCAGTCTTCTGCAAAAATACACATCCATTCTTCATATATCTTTGATTTTCATGATCTGTAGGCTTGTCTCCCACCATCTGGCCTCCTTAATATTCACTCCAATAAAAGCTCTGTGTCACACCAAGGACTGTTCGCCTATCACCCCTCTGTTATCCGCCTTGGTGAACAAATGCCACTAATTTAAAGTTGCTATCCTTACAAACAAAACCATCCATTGCTCCAACTAACCTTCTAGGCTCAGACTTCTCTACACACTCTTCCAAACATAACAGACTTTTATAGCTACTAATCCCTTTGCAAGATGTTTGGCAGAGTTGTATCTGATGGTCTGAGCTCTGACCTACTATTCTTTAATACTGAAACTCTCCACTTATCTCCATCCTCCTGATCACACTTGCTCCTCCTGTCTTCTACGTACCCAAAGTTTTCATCTTCCTCTTTAAGACATTACTTCTTAGCTACTTCTCCCCTGAGAAATATTACCTAAAAATATTATCTACATTTCAAAATAGTTTAATTGCCTGTGAAGCACTCAGGGACATGGGAGTGCTACATTACTGTTTTGGATCACTGCTGAATTATGTGTAGGACATCCTTGTAAAGTATCCTCCTGTGAAAGAGACTCTAAAAGTAGCATAATTATAGATTTTATAAAATATTTATGACCAAGGGAATAACTAATAACTTTTTAAGGAATAAACATCACTTTGCTGGTAACTCCATTTTACAATTTCCAATAGGATCACCCAAACACCAGACTACCATCAAGCATTGATCCCTAATGGATATTGCTAATTTGCCAATATAGTCTTTGCAGGCAAAACCAAGAGCTAAGGAAGGGGACGTGAAGAAAGGCCTTTATCATGACAACACTGGATAATTTTACCTTCTCCTTGAATCTCCATAAATTGAAGGGGATAACGGTCCTTCCCAACTGTGCCTTCTGGAGGTGGACATGGACCTGATCAACAAAGGGAATGAATCTTGATCTTCTTCGTCCATCACGTTCTCAGGATCAGACTCATTGTCATTTTGATCTTCCTCTGTTCTGTCTTTCAGATCGCATCCGCCATTCTCTTGGTCCGTGAAATAACTGTTGGTTTCCATAGCTTCTTGCGAAGGACAGGAGGCTGTAAGTTGCGGGAACGTTTTTTCTTTCCCAAGGTTACCAAGTTGCATTAGGCACGTTGAACCCTTCTCTGTTCTGGTAACATCTACCGAACTGCTAGCCACTGGACAGTGAGGAAGTCGGAGTTCTCCAAAGGACGTTGATCCTTGCAGAGATGGTTCCAAGGAGGGAATATCCTCTGTGCTGCTGGTGGCATCTGTCGCAGAGTCATCATAATCCAGGAAGGCATCATCCTGCAGGAAAAATTATCAGAAGAAACAGGTTGGAATTTAAGACAATCTCTACGCCGGATGATTGTGAGTTCATGTCTCGCTCAATGTCTCTCATTGTCTGTAAGAACAGTGGAAACTAAATCAGATGGAAAACATTGGAAACACTCAGCAGGGCAAGTTTCTCGTCTATGAGGTGAAACATTAACCCCATCTTTCTTTGCATAGGTGCCACCTGACCTGCTGAGTGTTTGAGGCATTTCCAGTATCTCCAGCCCTGGAGTTCTATCATTTTCATTTTTCCCTTCAGAAAGGAAATAGGAGACAGAATAATTCAGAGGGAGGTGGGAGGTGGATTGCTTTGGCAGGACTTGACGTAGACCCAGTGGCCCCCTCACGTGCAGTGACAGTGCTATGATTCCGTCTCTAATTCTTTCATTTCAGGATTTGAGCTCTTAACTCAGGCTGACACACTGTAACATCGTGGGAGTGAATCTTCGCAAGAGATGCTGTCAGCCCCAGGTGGGCCAAATACTGGGGTAAAATTCAGCTCCAGTCTGCTCAGGGCATACTGCAGAATAGGCCAGTTGGGCCTGATCCAACACAGTTCACCATCCTGGCCTGGAAATATGTGAAGTTCAGGTAAATCAAAATAATAAAGAAAAAGAGCAAATGCTGAATGACTTCTAAAAGAAATAAACAACACACCCCTGGAAGGATTTCCGATATTTTAGAAGGAATATTCACTGCCAATTTTGACCTGTCAAAAGTTCAACAGAGCAAAACACCCAGCAAAAAGTTCCCCGAGTTCATAGCTTTCAACTGACCCCTTCAAAGTTCAAAGCAAATTTATTATCAAAGTATATATACATCGCCGTATACTATCATGAGATTCATTTTCTTGTAGGCATCTCAATAAATCCATTGAATAATAACCATAACAGAATCAATGAAAGACTGCACCAATCTGGGCGTTCAACTGCTGTGCAAATACAAAAAGAAGTAAGAATAAGGAATGAATAAATAAGCAAACAATAAATATCAAGAACATGAGGTGAAGAGTCCGAGTACCTAGTGAGTCCATCTCAATGATGGGGCAAGTGAAGTTGAGTGAAACTAAATTCACTTTTTGCATCTGTGTTGTTAGGGAAGGTTGGGAGGTTTAAATTTAATAAATCAAGGGGGTCGGTCCTTTACATCATAGGTCAAGATAATGCCAACCTTAGAATCAAAACTCAGTCTGGATCAACAATTGTTTCTGTTCTCCTTGATCTAAAATAATACTTGGATATATTGAGCAAAGGAAAGTCTGCAAGTCCTTTTGAGGATGAATTGTCCTTAGAATCGCAATGACTGTTGTAACGTGACAGGTATTTACACCTGCAGTACACTTCGGCATTAAACTCTTTTCCAATGAGGCAGAAATGTTGGCCAAGATACTGGGAGAGCCACTGAAATTTTAAAAAAGGGTTCCTAATGGTTTTTTCCCCCCTCTTTTTCGTAGTTAGAGGGTTTTTTTTCTTAGTTAGAGGGGGTTCTTTTTTTTTCCTTCTTTCCCTTATATATAATTTTTTTTCATTTTTATATATTACGATCAGTTTTTATTTTCTTCGGCTTTATTAATTGTATATATATTAAATTGTTGAAGTTTTGTATCATCCTATAGCTGTAGAAGATTATGTACCAATAAAAAGATTCTAAAAATGAAAAGTGAAAAAAAGGAGAGCATTTGGGTCATCATATTAATACTGGCACTTCTATACTAAATAATCCAAAAGTTAATTCCCAGTTGGTAATACTAAATACAGTATTCCTTTTCTAAGATCCAGTTGCATTAGCTTCAACGGAACAGAATTTTGAAAGCACTGCCATTCAATCATTCCATTATCGATAGGAATGGGGATAAATTTTTAGGCCAACGTGGCTGTGCAGAGGGTCTCACCGTTCAACAAGTAACGCAGCTTCTGTGGAAAGAGAAACAGGCTTAATCCTTCAGGTCAAGGGCCCTTAGTCTGAACTGGGGGAAGTGATAAAACAAGTCAGTTTTAAATTGCAGGGAGGTGGAATGGGGAGGAGTGGGGAGGAGATGGGGATAGACAGCACAAAGGGAACATTTCTGATAAGGTGAAGCTAGCTGGGGCTGCCATGGAGTTGCCTCAGAATCAGAACCAGGTTTAATATCACCGACATGTCATGAAATCTGTTGCTTTGCAGCACCAGTACAGTGCAATAGATAACAAACTATAAATTACTATATGATATATATGAATAAAAATTAAATATGTAGTGCAAAAACAGAGCAAAAATAGAGAGGTAGCATTCATGGGTTGGTTTATTGTTCATTCAGAAATCACATGGCGGAGGAGAAGAAGCTATTCCTAAAACGTTAAGTGTGTGTCTTCAGGCTTCTCTATGATGGTGGTACTGAGAAAAGGACATGTCCTGGGTGATGAGGGTCCTTAATGATGGATGCTGCCTTTCCGAGGCATCACCTTTTCAAGATGTTCTCAATGCTGGGGAGGTTAGTGTCCACGATGGAGGGGGCTGAGTTGGCTCTGCAGCTTTTTTCCAATCCCGTGCAGTGGCCCCTCCATACCAGACTAGTGATGCAACTAGTCAGTCTGGTATGTAGAGTGAAGGGGGTTAAAGAGGGAGTGAAGACCAATAAGGGACATGTAAAAGCTGTTAACGGCAGGTCAGGATTGCTTCGGAGTCCTGAAACTGAAGGGGAATACTGGAAATGCCCAGCAGATCAGACAGTGTCGGTTGGGAGAGAAAAACTGAGATTTAAAATTGTGCCCTCTGGTTCCTTATTGTCCAATTGTTAAAGAGCTGGGTTAGAGATGGGCTGGTAGGGTGGTGGGGTGGCGGGGTGACGGGGTGATTCGGTGGTAGGATGGTGGGGTAATTGGAGTGATAGGGTGATGGGGTGGTGGGTGACGGGGTGATTGGGGTGATGGGGTGGTGGATGATGGGGTGACAGGGTGATGGGTTACGAGATTAACATTTTGATGAACAAAATGGAAGGTACATTGTGATTTGAACTAATGGACAAACTGCTTTTCCTTCCCCCAAATTACCTCAATATTTGAATGTTACACAATTTAATCCCTTGTTTAACATATGTAGCCCATTTGTAATGTGTCAGAAAAAGAATGTCTGCATTTAATTTGTTGTCAGTCTTGTGCTGAATCTCAGTACTGAAAGATGATGGAATCCATCCTTGGTGCGAGGAAGACTTTCCTTTAATTTTTTAAAGAATTTACATTAAAATGAATATATAAATAAATTTCGCTTGTTGAAAAAGGCCTTTTTGTGCAGATTTTTTTTTGGAAACATCTGGAAGCAACATAAAAAAAACCCCACTGCAGATCTGTTCCTGTTCTGGCACCGATCCCAGGCTGGGTTGGGGCTGTGTTTCTGAACGCACCGTGTGTTTTGGCAGCTCCTGCAGTATTTTCTTTTCCATAACATCCCTCCACAGCAAACGTGGATGGTTCCTTGGACACCAGCCCAGGTACTACAACATCAGGCTGAGCTGCACTCCACACCCACATTTGTTGGAGACCTAAACCCTCCAATGGGGAGGAAAGCTTGTGTTTTGAGGACAGGAGGAGGTTGTTCTGGGCCTTAAGCATGAGCCAGCATTCAGTTAAATCAAGTTTGATCTATATTCCCATTCAATTCTCTTAAGCTGAAACTGTGCTATTCTGGACTTGTCAGAGAAAATAGCTCCTACCCTCAAACCTACCAACTGTTTAATCAACTTAAACTCATCTGTAATTATCTGTCAAGCTGTGACTCAATTGGGAGCTATTTCCCCTCTCTTTAGATTCCTATTCCAGGAACCTGCATATGAACATCTGGACAGTGTGAGGTAGGACTGCACTAATGGAAGTACCGTATTCAAATGAGGCTTTAAAAGCAGGAACCCCAGCAGACTCCTGATGAATCTTCAAAGAAGAGTTTTCCCTAGTGCCCTTGTCCCGCATCAGCATCATCCAAACAGATTATATAGTTCTCAGCACTGCTGTTCATGGGAGCCCGTTGTGTACATATCGACTACCGCAATCCGTCCATTGCAACAGAAATAATCCTTCAATAGTATTATGTTGGATGAAAGGACACACAAAATGCCAGAGGGTCAAGCAGAATCTATGGTGGGTCTACTGCTAAGCTGAGGCCAGACCTGGACCACCATGGTGGTCTCCAACCTGGCAGCATGAACGTTGATCTCTCCAACTGTGGTAACCACTGCCCTCTGTTCCGCCCTTTGTTTTCCCTTATCCCATCAGCTCCCTCCTCTTTCTCCTGCCCCACCTTCCATTACCCACACATTCCTCCCACCGGTTCCCCTCTCCATCCCCTTCCCTTAGAAGAAAGGTTCACAGGACTTTCCTATCAGATTCCAATGTCTTCAACCCTCTATCACTTCCACCTATCACCTCTGAGCTTCTTATTTCATTCTACTCTCCCTCTCATGACTATCTTCCCCCTCTCATCTGGATCCACCTATCACCTGCTAGCTCTCACTCCATCTCCTATTAACTCCCCCCCTTCCTTTTACACTGGCTATCCTCTCTCTTTCTTTACAAATTATTGTCACGAGACACTGACCATCCATTTCCTTCCATAGCTTCCACTTTACCCTATGAGCTCCCCCCGCATCTTGCGTGTCGCTCCAGATTTCCAGCATTTGCAGTCTCTCTTGTGCCTGCACATTGGCTGATAAAACACAAACGGATAAAACGGATATCTTGAACACAAGAGATTCTGCACAGCTGAAAATCTTGTGCAACAAACACAAATATGCTGGAGGAACTCAGCAAATCAGTCAGCATCAATGGAGGAGGATATACAGACAAATATTCAGGCCGAGACCTGGCAGTCCCGGTGAAGGGTCTCAGCCCAAAATACTGGCTATTTCTTCCCCTCCATAGATGCTGCTTGTCTTGCTGAGTTTCTCCAGCATATTGAGTGTGTGGCTTGGGATATCTTGAGACTGTGAAAGGTATAGTGGAACTAACAGCTTTCACTTAAGATATAGAAGCAGAATTAGGCTACTTAATCATCTCCTGCCTTCCCCCCATATCCCACCACGCCCTGATCAATTAAGAATCTATCAACCTTTGCCTTAAATATACAAAAACACTAGGCCTCCACAGTTGCCTGTGGCAATGAATTCCACAGATTCACCACTTTCTGGCTAAAGAAATTTCTCCTCATCTCCGTTCTAAAAGGACTCAGCTCTATTTTGAGGCTGCATCCTCTGGTTTTGGACTCTCCCACCATAGGAAACATCCTCCCCACATACACTCTATTATGCCCTTTCATCATTCAATAGGTTTCAATGAGGTCATCCGTCATTCTTCTGAATTCTAGTGATCAAACGCTCTTCATATGACAAGCTGTTCAATCCTGGAATTATCTTCATGAACCTCCTGTGAAGCCTCTCCAGTTTCAGCACATCTTTTCTAAGACGAGGGGCCCAAAGGATGACCTTGATTATCAACCACCCTGGCTCGCTCTCGCTAAATGGAAGTGGTCCGCCACTAGAGCAGTTGCCAGCTAAGCTACTTGCCTTGTCCTCTGCCATCCTGTTGAAGTACATCTCCTCCACCTCACTGACTGAGCTCGACCGTGCTTCCACGTTCACACAGGCTGGGGGCGAGCTCTCCGGAACCCGGGGAAACGTGTGTGGACACTGCTTGCATTCTGTGGAATGGGAGCACAACAAAAGGTTAGTGAAGCAAGTGAAATACTTGTATTTCCAGGAGACTGACAGAATTTACTTACACAAAGTTTAGCAGTTACCTGGAAATGGAAGGAATGTAGAAGCAATCTCTATCGCAGCTCTCAAGAGGAGAATGGAGAAATGAGGGCAGGTTTGTACAGTGTTCAGGGTAAATGATTGGGAACGGGATCAATTGCACACCAAGTGTGTCGAGAGGGTTCCTACTGTGACGTTGTGGCTTTACACCTCAAAGCAAAACCCAAGAAGTATCAAAATAACTCGCAAGGGGAACTGCTCCTGGGAACACATTTCAGAAACTGTGGTGAACTACATATACTTGTCTGGACTGCTCCTGTGGCTCCTCCCACAGACCCCTGTATAAAGGCGATTGAGGCCTGAGCCCGGCCTCATTCTCCAGGATGTAGTGTTGTTCATTCTTCCAGTCAATAAAAGCCGATATCTCGCTTCTCACGTCTCAGAGTGAGTTATTGATGGTGCATCAGAAACAGAATCAGGTTTAATATCATTGGCATATGTCATGAGATTTGTTGTTAAGTGGCACCAGTACAGTGCAATACATGATAATTAAAACTGCAAATTGTGTTAAATGAAATAAATAGTGCATAAAGAGAAAAAAAAAAGTTGTGAGGTAGTTTTCTTGGGTTCAATATCCATTCAGAAAACTTTAGGCAGGGGGGTAGAAGCTGTTCCTGAATCATTGAGTGTTGAATTGAGGTCCCTGATGGTAGCAATAGAAGTGGGCCTGTCCTGGTTTTTGTCCAGGATTTCCCTGTATTTTGCTGCATTCATTTTATCCTCTACCTTCACAAGCCTTCCAGGGCCTACTGCAGTGAAGTATCCCCACAGCATGATGCAATCACCACCATGCTTCACGGTAGGGATGGTGTGTTTTTGATGATGTGTGGTGTTTGGCCAAACATAGTGTTTAGTCTAATGGCCAAAAAGTTCAATTTTTGTTTCATCAGACCATGGAACCTTCCTTCCAGCTGACTTCAATATCTCCCACATGCCTTCTGGCAAACTCTAGCCAAGATTTCATGTGAGTTTTTTTTCCAACAGTGGCTTTCTCTTCACCACTCTCCCATAAAGCTGCAACTGGTGAAGCTCCTGAGCAACAGCTGTTGTATGCGCAGTCTCTCCCATCTCAGCCACTGAAGCTTTCAACTCCTCCAGAGCTGTCATGGGTCTCTCGGTGGCTTATCTCACTAGTCCCCTTCTTGCATGGTCACTCAGATTTTGAGGATGGCCTGCTCTAGGCAGATCTACTGCTGTGCCATATTCTTTCCATTTCTTGATGATTGACTTAACTGTACTCCAAGGGATATTCAGTGACTTGGAAATGTTCTTGTATCCATCTCCTGACTTGTGCTTTTCAATAACATTTTTGCAGAATTGTTTGGAGTGTTTTTTTGTCTTCATGGTGTAGTTTTTGCCAGGATACTGACTCACCAGCAGTTGGACCTTCCAGATACAGGTGTATTTTCACTACAATCAGTTGAAACACTTTGACCGCACACAGGCCTCCAAAAACAGATCTCCATTTAACTAGATATGTGACTTCTAAAACCAATGGCTACACCAGTGATAATTTGATGTGTCATATTGAAGGGGGTGAGTACATGTGCATCAATTAATTTCGATCATTTTGTAGAGATCTGTTTTCACTTTGACATGGAAAAGAATTTTTCTGTTGATCAGTGTGATGCACCATCAGTAACTCACTCTGAGACGTAAGAAGCGAGGTATCGGCTTTTATTGACTGGAAGAATGAACACTACATCCTGGAGAATGAGGCCGGGCATCAGGCCTCAATCGCCTTTATACAGGGGTCTGTGGGAGGAGCCACAGGAGCAGTCAGCAGGGGTCTGTGGGAGGAGCCACAGAAGCAGTCCAGACAGGTATATGTAGTTCACCACACAGTGTCAAAAAAGCCAAATTAAATCCACTGTAATTTAACGTTGTAAAACCATAAAACATGAAAACTTCAAAGGAGGGTGAATAGGTACTATACTGTACTTCAGGATCACTACTGCCTTTAAGGGAAGAGAACCTATTGTACTTAGCAGTGTGGCCTGCACGTGAGTCTCGACCCACCAATGAGGTTAATCCTTACTGTCCACAACAATAGCCTAGTAACCATCCCATTTCAAAGCTGGTTTAAAGATGGGCATCAAATTCTGATATTACCAGCAATGCCTATGCCATCTGAATGAATAACAAATACCTCACTGCCTGCTGCCAGTCTCTAAGAGTGAGGTCAATGTGTTTTTCTCCCCAGAGACAGAAGCCAGTCCATCGATTTCTTTATATGTACAAAGGGATTAGTGCATCATAGCTCAGATGCTGCACTTTGAAGACATGAATATGAGAAAAAGGATAAAGACATTGTATGTTAACCTCAGCCAGTTAAGACTGATGACTTTCGGTTATCATTACCCCTCCAACACATTAAACATCATCATTAACTAACCAGGAACTTGACACCATGACCTTAAAGTGACAGCCTGTTTTAAGCACAGTTGTTCCTGAGTTTCAGAAAGAGAACTTGCCAAGAAGCTGTCTGACTTCCCTAAAGGCATCACGAGTGAATCTGCAGATGCTGGAAATAAATAAAAACACAAAATGCTGGTAGAACTCAGCAGGCCAGACAGCATCTATGGGAGGAGGTAGTGACAACGTTTTGGGCTCGGCCGAAAAGTCGTCACTACCTCCTCCCATAGATGCTGTCTGGCCTGCTGAGTTCTGCCAGCATTTTGTGTTCTTCCCTAAAGGCATGCTGGCCAGTCCATTCACACCAGCTGCTTCATAGGCTGGGAAATTCAACCGGCCCAAAGCATCATGTGCTACCGAATCTGCACATACTTTTCCTTCCTCTGCCTCATCTCAGGGATGAGAACAATTTCCTTGTTTTTAAAGCACTAACCTCACTTTTTCATTAGAAACCAGCTTGCATCCTGTGATAGATGTAACGGCAATGAGGCAAAGATCAGATGATCTGTTTGTCATTTTGACTGAAGGAAGTAGACACCTGGGAGAACCCCACAGCTCCTCCTTGAAATAGTGCCGCAGGCAATTTTCACATCTGCCCAAATATGTAGGCAAGGCCGCAGATTTAATGTCTCAGCCCAATGGTGCAATGCTGAAATCACTAAGGCCCTCAGTAGTGCAGCCATTGCACCAGCATAGGTTTATATGCTCAAGTGAAAGGATGGGCCAGTAACCTTTTGACTCAATCAAAAATTGAGACAACAATCCCACCGCCTGAGATACCACTCAATGCAATTGGTTAAGGGATAGTACTAATGTGACAACAGCATCCATATTGGAGGTCCTTGAAACACTTTTATAAAGTACTCCATGAAAGCTACAACTTAATTTGATCATTATCTCTGTTTCCCTTTGAAAGGGAAAGTTGAGAAATCTGTCCTGGAAGGTCTGTCCTGTCCTGGATTTTTTTTTAGACGTTTTAGCTTTTTTAGGTTTGTAGGGATGATTTTGGGGAAAGAGAGCAGAGTTAGGGATCAAGTTAGGTTTAGGGACAGGGACGTGGGGGAATGAGAGACCAGGCCAGGGTTTAGGCCTCCAATCCATGTTTGAAAGACTTGTGATGTGAACATGGAGTCCATGGTCAGAAGTTGTGTTAGAGGAGAGTTACCAGTGTGGAGGAGAGTTGGTGGCCACCCCGCCCCCCCCCCCCCCACCTCCACAACCCCAGGTCAACAAGTCATCGTCAGGGCCGGAGTTTCATATTGGCTGGAAGCATGAGGGCCAGTGACCTCCCTACGTATGCAAGTCAGCAAGACCAGAGTTTGAGGCCTAGTGTTTGGGTTTCATCTTCAGTGAGTCCAGATTTCGAGGCTTGGAGTTCAGAATCCTCATCCATCATCATCAGCGAGAACTGGTGTCGATATCGAAGATCGAAACCCAAAGGAAGCTCAGGTGTTGAGGCGCAGTGGCCAGAGCCCTGAATCTGGGAATTTCTGCGAGTCCACCGGAGGCTGAAGACCTTCAGCAGGTACAGTAAGCTGAGGAATGGGCTTTCTCTGTTCTTCTGTCGCTTGTTGTACTCTGCCAAGCACGGTGGGCATGTTGCCTCGCCACGAAATCTGTGGCAACACATGTGGGCTGCCCCCCCCCCCCCCCCCAGCACTTCCTTCAGCATGCTGGCTGTTAATGTAAATGATGCATTTCACTGTAAATGATAAGTAAACCTGAATCTAAACAGGACGTAGAAATTGAGCAGATACACTCAGTTACATTCCTAACACCTGAGTTACTGAGTGCATCTCTACTGTCATTAACCCAGCCCCTTCCCACTGTCACTGAGTTATCACAATCCCAGTGCATCTCAACCTTTGTTAATACAACTTTCCTCATGGTAACCCCCTCCCTCAGTGGCCTGTATCTCTGACGGTGGTGTACTGATTTTAACTGAAACTCCCTCACAATATCACTCAGTTACTACATTCCTCAGCAGCCTGAGACAGCATCTCATATTTCCACCGAATAGTGTCCCTCCCTCAGCACTCTGTGTCAATGACTTCAACAGCAATGATTTTAACTAAAACTCTCACAGACTGTCACCCCCACCCGGACACTCTTAACCAGTTTACCTTAATTCAACTGCAGTTATCTCATACTCTTTTTTTAATGTAAAAGACAGATTTTGGCCCATTGAGTGTGCACTGAAATCCTGTCAGTCCTGCAAGTTATTCAGCGTCACTTCCCCCTTTACTGGTGCCACTCCAGCTCTCTCCATCGCTCTCATTGCCCAAGCTTCTTTAGTTGCTTTCCTCTGATCAGCTCCCTCACAGTGCCCAGCTGCCTTACTTTACTGACAGTGTCACAATCTTTGTTGTTGTTCCTTTTTTGTGCCGTCTGGCGCATTTTTGTCTGTTTTTTTTTAGGGTCACCAGCTGAGTCACCAGCGCAACACTCATTCCTGGAAGTGTGCAAGGAGCCAGCCGGATTCGAACTCAGGACCATTCGACTCGAAGGCCGCTGCTGATGCCACTGCACCACCGGCCATCATAATCTTTAGATCCACCTTGAAGGCCTCTACAACTCATGCTCACAGTATTATTTCTTTACTTTTTATTATTTACATGAATTACCTTCTTTTGTGCATTGTTTTTTGTCAATTATTCCATATGAATAGCTTTTTATAAATTCTATTATATTTCTTTATGTTCTGTAAATGTCTGCAAGAAAATGAATCTCAAAGCAGTACATGGAGATAGAGAGCACTGTGCAAAAGTCTTAGACACATATATGTAACTAGGCTGCCTAGGACTTTTGGAAAGTGCTGTAGTAATTTTATGTATTGCTGCCACAAAAAACCCCACAAATTTCATGAAACATGTTGATTGATGATAAACCTGATTCTGAATTGGGTCTCTGTTGTGGACTGACAGTGGGAAGGGGGCAGGGAGAGGGGATTCATGGTTGGAAAAAGGGGAAGGGAGAGGGGAGGGAACGGGAAGCACCAGAGACATTCTGTAATGATCAATAAACCAATTTCCTGAAATCAAATGACCCTGCCTGGTGTCTCAGGGCTGGGTGTGTCTGCACCCGTGCCAACCCACACCTCTGGCACTCCTTCTCTGCCACCTGTCCCACACCCCTCCCATGGCACTCCACCCTTGCCATTCCCAGCACCCTTTGCTCCCGTCAGATTTGCAATCTCACTCTCTGCTCCACGTTTACAGATACAGTACTGTACAAAAGTCTTGGGCACCCTAGATAGATAGATAGATAGATAGATATGTCCTAGACTTTTGCACAGTAGTGTATATATGTTCTTTGATAACAAATTTACTTTGACTTTGACTTATGTTTATCCAGAACCATCATGTCACCCAATAGCTCTTCACCCTCACGTCCTGTTGACTGTACCACTACCGACGCTTATGCACGTCCTTTACATATGACTCAAAAATCCTTCTCCCCCAGCAGCCTGCCTCACTTACTTATCTGTCTGATGACGTTAATGCTACTCCCTCACCTGCCATTCAATAGTCCTTCTCTCCCAGTACCTTTTGAGTGACTGTATCACTACAGATGCTTATCCAACTCCCACATAGTTTCACTCAGTGGCCTCTCTACCTTTAGTTCCAATCATAAAGTACTCGCCTAGACAAGCCCTACTTTCTTTCTGCATTCTGTTAGGGTTAATGTTAGGGTTAATTCGAGACTGCCATTACAGGTCAGGAGTGGCTCACGTAATATTAGGGGACCGGAATGCGAGGGAGGGGGGGAGCGAAACTGGGGACTCCGCTACACCGAAACTACCAGTGTCACGCGATTCAGTAAACAAAAGAAACAGGTAACTCGTGAGTGTATGGCGTCAGGCCAATAAGATGGACACAAGTGCCCGATATTACCTAATATGTAGCGGGGGGTTGTGCTGGGGGGAAAAGGGATATAAATAAGAGCAGATTGTAAGGGGAAGTCGGAACGCGCCTTCTCCAGCGACTCCGTCGATTCGCTGTGTCAGTTACGAATTCTGCAATAAACCCAAGTTTTGTAATATTCAGGTGTTGGTTGTCTCTCTTCTTAAACGAACACAGGGCAGAATTTCAAGCCCAACATTTGGTGACCCCGACGTGGGGAGGGAGAGACAACACAGGCTGGCGGGTCCGACAGCAGACAACTTGCGGCCACAAGCTCGACTAAGGTCAGGAAGTGCCTGTTATATCGAAGACTTCCACTAGATAGTTAAATCACTGAGTTAGATCTTGTCTGCTGACGGATCCTCACCAACCCCAAATTACCCTGGGAGAGATCATTCCCGGTGCAGAATCGTGACTGGTAAGTACTAACTCTTATCTGTTTTTAGGAAGATCCTCCGCCCGTGGAAAAGTCTTCTGAGTGAGGGTACCCGCCGCCCACGAAGGGCATAAAAGTCTCAGGAGTGAGGAGGAGAAGAGAAAAGTGTCGCGGTACACCGTAGTACACAGGGATACTGACGGCGCCTACCTTAGACTGGTTGTTAAGAGGAGAAATCTCCCACGCGAAGGTCAGGTTTTGAAAGGCGACCGTCCCACATTTGATCCTCTCTGTGTACTAGGGAGCCATGGAGCACTTCAATTTCGAGTTACCAAAACTCAGACATTTGTGTGTTGAGTAACAGAGTATATGAGAGTTTTTAGAAATATGGTAAAATTGATAACTGTGCGAGTTCAATAATCTAACAGTGAGCAGCCGCAGGGGTCGGACACCATCAAGGTAGGAGTGGAAGTGTTCCTCCGAGGCCCGGGGAAGCTCACCTGGAACGGAAAACGGCAGCATGGTCCATACCCTGTCACCGAGGTCTCTAACAGGGCATTAAAAGGTAAGAAGGGAGGGGGACAATAACTGGCATCATTTTCTACTGGCCAAATAAGACCTTTGGTAAGTGGGGAGCGTTCCTGGGACAGTCGGCTCTAGGACTGTCTATTTCAATTGCTATCTTTATTACGTGTGGTTGTTGTTGCGGGACTATAGATCGAGCCTTGACCAGAAAGAATGGACCTCCACCGGCGTACCAGGCACCCTTGTTCCCGGTGGAAGGGGAGGACACGGCCCTCCCGGAAAGCGGACGCGCTATGGGAGGACACAGACTGAAATGGACCATGGCAAGGGGGGGATTGTGAATTTGTTCTTGAATAAGTTTTCTGAAATGTTGCATGCTACTTGTAAAAATTGCGGATGTTTAGGGAACCCCTACCCATATTTTGTGACCCTAGGTCGGACAAATCAGGATAAGCAAATAGGGAGGACACGCCAAAGAGTGCTGGGGGACGCTCACCTCCCTGCCTGATCCCGACAGCCGCGGAAAAGCTTGTAAGGGATGTGGCCTCTGGGAGGCCAAGGGAGGGAGTGTTAGGGTTAATTCGAGACTGCCATTACAGGTCAGGAGTGGCTCACGTAATATTAGGGGACCGGAATGCGAGGGAGGGGGGGAGCGAAACTGGGGACTCCGCTACACCGAAACTACCAGTGTCACGCGATTCAGTAAACAAAAGAAACAGGTAACTCGTGAGTGTATGGCGTCGGGCCAATAAGATAGACACAAGTGCCCGATATTACCTAATATGTAGCGGGGGGTTGTGCTGGGGGGAAAAGGGATATAAATAAGAGCAGATTGTAAGGGGAAGTCGGAACGCGCCTTCTCCAGCGACTCCGTTGATTTGCTGTGCCAGTTACGAATTCTGCAATAAACCCAAGTTTTGTAATATTCTGGTGTTGGTTGTCTCTCTTCCTAAACGAACACAGGGCAGAATTTCAAGCCCAACAATTCCCACTAATTCCTCCCACATTCTATGACTTGCCTGCATACGAGGGATAAAGCTCATAAGACATAGGAGCAGAGTGAGGCCATTTAGGCCATCGCGTCTGCTCTACCATTCAATCATGGCTGATTTACTTTCCCCCTCAAACCCATTTTCCTGTCTTCTCACCGTAACCTTTGAAGCCCTTACTAATCAAGAACTTATCAATCTCCACTTTTAATATACCCAATGACTTGGCCTCCACAGCTATCTGTGGCAATGAATTCCACAGATTCACCAGCCATTGGCTGAAGAAATTCCCCCTCATCTCTGTTCTAAAGGGACACCCTTCTATTCTGAGGCTGTGTGCTCTGGTCCCAGACCCGGGGGGGGGGGGGGGGGGGGGGGCTAGAAACATTCTCTCCACATCCACTCTATCTAGACCTTTCAGTATTCAGTAGGTTTCAATGAGATACCCCACTTATGCTTCTAAACTCCAATGAGTACAGGCTCAGAGCCAACAAATGCCACATGTTAACCCTTTCATTCCTGGGATCATTCTTGTAAACCTCCTCTGGACCCTTTTCAATATCAGCACATCTTTTCTTCGACATGGGGGCCAAAAAATGGAGTTACAGTTGCCTCTTTTCAATCAAACCACCTTTCCTTTACCTGGGGAAATTTGCAAAATTAAAACTTACACATCAGCTCTCTCACTGGTCACTTCATTTAGGACCCAAGGATGAAGACCGCCAGGACTCAGAGACCTGTCAGTCAACAGTCCCAACAAATTATCCAGCACAACATCTCTAGAGATTTTCATTTTCCTGAGGAGTTCCTCCTCCCTTCCAAGTTCTGATTTACAGCTATATCTAAAATGTTTCTTGTATCATCTGCAGAGAAGACTGATGTAAAGTATCTATAACTTCCTGTAACTCTCCTTCACTCTTCCCCAATCTTGTTTTTCTCTCTCACCTTATCTCCTTACCCGCCATCGAGTCTGCTCCACTATTTCATCATGGCTAATCCAATTTTCCTCTCAGCCCCAATCTCCTGCCTTCCCCTCCATATCCCTTCATGCCCTGACCAATCAAGAACCTATCAACCTCTGCCTTTAATAAACCCAATGACTTGGGCTCCACAGCCGCCTGTGGCAACGAATTCCACAGATTCACCATCCTCTGGCTAGGGAAATTCCTCCTCATCTCCATTCCAAAAGGACGCCCCTCTATTCTGAGGCTGTGTCCTCTGGCCTTACGTTCTCCTACCATGGGAAACACCCTCTCCACACCCACTCTGTCAAGGCCTTTCGCTATTTGACAATTTTCAATGAGGTCACCCCTCATTCTTCTGAATTGTAGTGAACACAGATCCAGAGCTATCAAACCCTCTTCATATGACAAGCCATTCAATTCTGGAATCATCTATCCTCTCCTATCAGATTCTCCCTTCTCCATCCCTGTATCTCTTTCACCAATCAACTTCCCAGCTCTTCACTTCACCCCTTACCCTTCTCCCAGTTTCACCCATCACCTGCCTCCTTGTACTTCTTCCTCCCCTCCCCTCTCCTTCTTACACTGACTTCTCCTCTTTCTTTCCAGTCCTGGTGAAGGGTCCCGGCCCGAAACGTCGACTGTTTACTCTTTCCCCTAGAAGCTGTCTAGCTTGCTGACTTCCTCCAGCATTTTGTGTGTATGTGTTGCTTATGTAAAGTACCTGTTTAATTCCCATGTCATCTCCTTGTTTTCGATTATTAATTCCTGACATTAGACCTGCACTCACTTTGTAATAGAGTTACACATTTGTGCAGTACAGAGGGGGCCCTCCTGCTCAATTTGCCCATTGCCACTGTGATACCAATCTATGCACTTGCCCACATTAGGCAAACATCCCACTTTCCTTTCCTGTACAAATGCCTGTTAAATAATCTAACTGTATGCCTCCAGCACTTTCTTTGCCAGCCTGTTCCATATAACCTCCAGCCTCTGTGTGGAAAAACTTGCTGATCGGATCTCAAACAAGAGAGAATCTGCAGATGCTGGAAATCCGAGCAACACACCACACAAAATGCCGGAGGAACTCAGCAGGCCAGGCAGCATCTATGGAAAAGAGTACAGTCGACATTTCGGGCCGAGACCCTTTGGCATCAGATCTCAGACCTCTTCTTAACTCTTCTCTTTTTGTGCATCTCCCTCTCTTTTCACTCAGCCGTCTCTCTCTCTGATTCTCTATCTTATTCATTGCATGCCTGCTGATGTTCCTCCAGCTCCCTGATCGCGACCTCTCTCCCCAGGGCCCTGTTAACAGCACCTTGCTATTTGATTCTTCCAGACGTCAAGCTGAACCAATTTCTGTATTTATTATTGAAATTTGCAGATGAGCAGGAGTAAATTAATGAGGGACCAACAGACACCATGCTGACTTTGGTAAGAAGAAAATGGACAAATATTGGAATGGGACAAGAAACTTATGCAATGATTGCAGATCACCCCCCTCCCGTGCTTAGAGAATAGTAGAGCAGGCTGTGTGACCTACTCCAGTATGTTATGGACAGAAGTGCAGAAATTGAATTTATTCACTTAGATTTTTATTTAGAGATACAGCACGGTAAGAGGCCCTCCCGGCTCAGCGAGCCCGTGGTGCCCAATTACACCCAAATGACCAATTAACCTACTAACCCATACGCCTTTGGAACGCAGGAGGAAACCCACACAGTCACAGGGAGATCGTACAAACTCCTTACAGATGGCAGCAGGGAATGAACGCGGGTTACTGGAGCTGGAACTAACTGTTACACTACCACGCTGACCCAGTGATGCTGGGCTTGCAGTCAATAATCTATAGACATGCATTCAAATCAAAGCACAAGTGATACAAATTTCAAAGTCAATGAATTAGGTAGAGAATTAAAACTAATGTGGACCATGAAACCATTGAATTGTTAAGAATACATATGGATCATGACCGTCCTTCAGTGAAGGAAATCAGTCATCTATGCCTACACCGACATATACATTACGTACTCCACACCCACCAGCGGGCATGGCTCGTATCTGCCCGCTGAAGACAGACTCAGTTCAAGAACCATTAGAGATGGCTTTATAAGTACATGGATGGGAGGTGTATGGAGGGCTATGGTCCAGTCCGTGTTGATGGGGCTAGGAAAAGTAATAGTTCAGCACGGACTAGATGAGACCAAGGGCCTGTTTCTGTGCTGTAGGACTCTGACTTTGTCAGTAAGTCCATAATCTGCGTATGAGTGATATAAGAAAAGTTGAGAAAGATGGACCTGCTGAGTTCCTACAGCACTTTGTGTGTGTTGCTCATAAAGCCTGCAACAGGAGACAGGATTCAGGATGTGGATTTTAACCACTTTAAGAGCAAGGAAAGGTTAGTGAGACTGATTTTTACCACAGCATCACATTCTTCAATGTTATGAGGGTTTTACTGTGCGCAGAGCCCTTAAGGAGTCAAAATGTTACTCCTTTCAAACTTAGAATTTCTGGAAAACAACAAACTTATTGCATGTGAAAGACACTGACCAACAAACACACGGGACAGACAGCTGGCATCGTGGTTTGTAGCATGTGCGAAAGTCTGCTGGGAGGCGGGTGTGTGGGCGTGCATGTGTCTGATTGTGCATGACTCTGTGTGTGAGTCCATCTGTCTGCATCTGCATGTGTGTGTGTTTGTGTGTGAGCTCACATGATTTTGCATGTGACTTTTCATCTTTAAGCCACCCTGTCTTTTAACTCCACTGAGAGCTTCTGAAGTCCCTCCTGAGGAGCTCCAAGTGCAAACCTTCACCTGAATCCTTGCTTCATCCTCAGAATCAGGGTTATTATGATACAGACCCTTCAAAAAGTATTCAGCCCCCCCCCCCGACCTTTAGTTCACAAGAGTATTACAACCAGTGACTTTGATCAATTTAACTGAGAAATTTTCACAGAATCACTGTGCAAAAAAATAGGAGCAAGTGATTCACAAGTAAAAATTCTCAGTTAAGTTGGTCAAAATCCCTGGCTGTAATATTCATACATGTAAAGAAAGGGTTAGGGGTGAATACCTTTTCAAGGCACTGTGCATCATGAAATTTGTTATTTTGTGGTAAGCAATACGCTTGCTGTAGGGAGCAGTAGCTGAAACAAAAACAAACTGCATTTATATACCCCTTTCGACTCCTCGCCAAAGCATTTCACAAGAACAGCGTCAAACAAAATTTGATGCTCAGACAGATTGTTGACATAAAACAAATTATGCTATAAATACTCAGCAGCCAGGCTTCATCTGTAAAGTGGGAAACTGAGCTAATATTTCAGGATAATGACAGCTCATTGGAAAATATTAGTGATAAAGCCAGATTTATACTGCGGAGAAAGGTGGAGAGAACAAAAGGGGAAGGTGTGTAGGACGTGGTCAGAAGAAATTGAACAGCATCAACTAAGTAAGAGCAAACGGTGACGGCTAATGGATAAAGAAAGGGAGTCCTGGGGGTAATTTACGTAGGAAAAGAGGCGTTCCCTTTCCACAAGAATCTTCTCAAATTTTTATATAACTGCAATTACAAACTTACTTCTCCAAGTTTTGATTAAGTATCATTATTCTGTTCCTCTCTTCACAAATTGGTATTGGACCTGCTAAAGGTTCCAACATTTTCTGTGGTACTTCTAATATTTAGCACCTGCAATGTTTTGATCTTAGTTTGGAGGTGCTCTAAGTAGGGCAGACGCATGAGCTGAAGGGACTGTACCCAGCGCTGAGTCTGTGACTCCCATTATCTGCTGACCATACACCCAGAACAGCAATGAGCCTGTTCTCAATCACTTTGAAGCTTGTTTCAAATTTTTCATGTGTACATGTAATGATCGAAATTACCAGAGGACAGTTCTGTGTATTAAATATTGTTGGAGCCAAGAATTTAGCTTTGAAGGTGATGCACCGAGCTGTGCAACAATAACTTTTTTTTTGCAAGCGATTGCTTCAAGCTAGCTGACAGGAAGGCTCTTCAAACCGGAGCCAACTCCAAACACAGATCACACCAGTGCGAAGATTACTGGATCAACTCCCTGGTAAACTCGGAACAGACAGTTCACCCTTCAAGCTAGGCAGCCTAGAAATTCTTACATCAAACACCACCTCATTTAAAATTTTTAAAACAACGTCTGTAAATGCCTTTTTCATTGAATTCTGCGCGAATTACTCAACATCTCCACAGAACTTTTCACTATCTCAAGACATCTCAACAAAATGTGAAGTATGTTCAGAGACCAGGCAAGAATAACAGCAGCCAGCTCACGCACTGTAAATTCCCACAAATTATGGTGTTATTGCTCATCCCCAATCAGCCTTGAGAAGGTGTGCATATCATGTCCTCTTCAAGCACGGCAGTCTAAATGAGGAAATGCACCCTCGTGCCATTCAGCAGGGGTGTCCACGACTTACCCTACTGATGAGGGCATTGGCGGGTAACTGGGAAAGAAAACTGCAGGCAGTGGTGTTCCCTTGTGTCTGAAGTCCTCATCCTTCTTGCTGGTACAGGCTGAGCGTGGGAGTTGCTGTCAGAGCAGCCTAGGCAAATAAGTCTGAGCACTTTATCGATGGCAACACACTTCAGCCGCAGTATGACTCCGATGGAAGAGGGAGGGTAATGGAAAATTCAGCGCAGTGGATAGGCGCTGGTCAAGAAGATTACTTCGTCCTGGATGATGCCAAGTCCTTTGAGTGTTATTGGAAATGCAGACATTCATTTCAGGATTTGTTTATCAAAAAAACTCGAGTTTACTGAAAATCAGAAATAATAAAAAATATACAAACTGCAGAACATTCTTCAGACACTGCACTTTTTTAAATACACAGTATTTCTGTTTCAGCATGTTTTTAAAAAAATCTATTCAATATACATAATTGATTTACTTGTTCTTTTAAATTTTATTTATTATTATTCTTTTCTCTCTGCTAGATAATATATTGCATTGAACTGCCGCTGCTAAGTGAACAAATTTCACTTCACAAGCCGGTGACATTCTGATTCTGGCATTCAACAAACTGGCAGCATCTATGCAAAGAGGAGAAGTTTCAAGTTGAAAACCCTTGACTAATTTCTTGAAACCCAAAATAGATGCTGCTTGGCCTGCTGAGTGATTTTTTTTATCATTTTTAAGTATTATTTGTTGAAGGATAAATACTGAGCTCCACTGGTGAGAACTTTCCTGCTCTACACAGAGCTAGAAGCTGTGACAGGAATTTCTGGAGTAGAAATTCCTGCCCTTCAGTATGGAAGGCGATTCCTTGTGGGATACACTCTCCCTACATTCAAAAGCACTGGCTTCAAAGAAACCGAATTTCGTAAGCATTTGCATAAATTAGATCAGGAACCTCAGGCTTGAGGACAAGATTTTCCCTTGGTGCCAACCTGAAAGGCTAGGCCAGACACTGGTTTAACATTCCTTTTAAAATACTGAACCACTACCAATGTCAACAAGTATGAACCTTTGTGGTGAACTACATATACCTGTCTGGACTGCTCCTGTGGCTCCTCCCACAGACCCCTGTATAAAGGCGATTGAGGCCTGATGCCCGGCCTCATTCTCCAGGATGTAGTGTTGTTCATTCTTCCAGTCAATAAAAGCCGATATCTCACTTCGTACGTCTCAGAGTGAGTTATTGATGGTGCATCAACCTTATGGTTACACCTTTTGGCCCTAACCAACTGAGCCAGGTTAACCTAACAGGACAACTGCACTCTGAGAGGCTGTTAAGACAAAACTGAGATAAGACAGGCAGATGCTTGTTTTTTCCCACCACTGATGTGGCCAAGCTACAAACTCAAATAATCTTTCACTTTTCTGAGGCGAAATCTTACTCAATTAATGAGCCAAAGTTTAAGAAACCAGGCAGAAATCTCCCAGAGAACCGACTCGTATTTTTGTTTGAGATGATGGTTCGCAGAGTTTTTTTTTGACAGTTTTGTGTTCAGCTAAGAAAAACAGATGGTCTCTAAAGCTCCTCTCAAAAGAAATTTTTTGATTATAAATATCTTGTGACAGGATGTGTCACAGCCAGAGATGATAACTGATAAATATCTTCCCAGTTCAAGTTGGCCCACAAGTGACAAAAGTTCTGGCTGTGTTAATCTTGGTTCTCTAAAGAAACCCCATGCATTTACAATATTCCACTGCTGGCAATCACTGCCTCCATTACTCATGGTGCAGCCTAATATTTGATATGTTCATGCTGAGTCACAGTCGTCCTGTGATTAGGCTAGGGTTAAATAGGTGGGTTGCTGGGCAGTGTGGCTCATTGGGCCAGCAGGGCCTGTTCTGTGCTGTCTCTCTAAATAAATAGAAAATAAAACCACATCTCTTGCCATGTCAGCTACCTTTCCCAGTGGTGTGTGCTCACCTCTAAGCAAAAGGTTCTGGACTCAACTTTCGCCTTGCCTATCATCAGGCAGGAGGTACAGAAGCCTGAAATCTCACACCAGTGGGCTCAAAAACAGGTCGCGTAACGCTATTAGTGTCAGCAATCCGGGTTCAATTCCCCTGCTGCCCGTACGAAATTCGTACATTCTCCCCGTGACTGTGTGGGTTTCCTCTGGGAGCTGCAGTTCCCTCACAAATTCCAAAGACGTTCAGGCTCACAGGTTAATTGGCTTCAGGGGTATAATTGGGCTGCATGGGCTCGTTGTGCCGAAAGGGTCTTTTATAGGGCCTACCTACAAATAAAAATAAATTCATATAAACAGCTACCCTCCCTTCAACCATGCAGTTCTTGAACCAGCCAGCACAACCAACCCGGATCATTACCTCAGTACAGCAACACTATGACCGCGTTGATCAACCTGCACTATAATGAATGTCGGCTTTTTTGACACTGTCTTGTTTTATTTCTTATAAACTTAATTTATGCTTATGTCTTTCTTGTGAGTGCTGCTTATCTAATATCGCAATGCTACCGTAAGGTTTTCATCGCACCTGTGCATACGGCAGTAAATTTGACTTTGACCTCTGGGACACCAGCACCCAGTCTAGGCAGATCGTCCCATGTGCAGAATCTTTCCCTATTTGCTCATGGGTCATGGCATTGCGAACAGTGTCAACATTTATCAAACATTACTAATTACCCCTGAACTGAGGAAGCAATGAAAGGTCAACTATAGTAGTCCTTCTGGAACCACAGATAGATTGGCTGAAATGGCAGATATGCGCCAATAAAGGACATTAGTGAACCAAATTATTTTCTTATATGAAAGCCCTGTAAATAATATAGTTGCCATTACTGAGGACAGCTTTCTTTTAAAGTCCAGATTTAATTTAATTCAATTTCCCCAACTACCCTGGTGGGATTTGAACCCACAGGTCAATGATGTGAAACTTTGGAAGTTGCCATACCCAAAATGGCCTGCCTTTTCAGTGAGATGTTTACAGCGAGGTAAATGAAAGCCCCAATGCTCTCTCAGATATACAGTACACAAAATAAATCTTCATTCAAAGACCAATTTATTACAGTGTTCTAGCCAATATTTATTCCTGAAGAAAATGTTACAAAGCAGACAGTCTGGTCATTATGTCATTGCTGCTGACTAACTGGGGACTTCCTAAAATACATGGGAACTCCATTTCAAAGGTACTTCACTGCCTGTGAAGTGCCTCAGTTAGCCTTGAGATGCTATATAAATGCAAGAATCCTCTCTTGGTGACCGACATTGAACAGCAGAAGTTAGCTAAAAGCTGATGGGAGTAGATGATTCCAGATGGCCCTACCCGGAGCAAGTACAAGCTTTCTCCACTCTCTAAACAGACGCTGATCCTAATTGCAGTGCACATCCTAACACACAGATCTCATATACCGGATCTGTGTACACATGGATCCTAGTCTGATCATGACTCAATTATTAAAAAATTCTGAACCTCACTTTTAAAACCTTCACCTCTTGGCCTTTCAGCTCTCCATAGCCTCCTCTGAGATCCCAGCACCTTTCATTTCAGCTTTATACACATGATCACTCTGCTATTAGCACCTATGTCTTCAATTACTAGACCCTCAGCTCCGGGCTTCCCTCGTCAAACTTCTCAACAGTTAATCAGAAAGACATCCATTAAAATCCACCCCTCTGACCAGGCGTATGATCACCTGCCCTGCTACCTTCACATCTGCATCAAGTGCCTTGGACTTTTTAATACTTGTTATATAAATGGAGGTAGTTGCTACTGTCCAATGGCAGCTGAGAGAGAAGACTGCATTAATGCCCTACCAGATCTAGTGAGGTTCTTAACCTAGTGGATGTGGACAGGACATTTACTCATGTAGGGCTACTGTTTAAAAATAATTCCTCTATGTCCTCAGGAGTCTGCGGGAATTTGGCATGACATCTAAGACTTTGACAAACTTCCATAGATATGTAGCAAAGAGGGTATTGATTGGCTGCATCATGGCCTGGTATGGAAACACTAATGCCTTTGTATGGAAAATCCTACAAAAGGTAGTGGATTCGACCCAGTGCATCACAGGTAAAACCCTCACAACCATTAAGCACATCTACATGAAATGCTTCGTAGGAAAGCAGTATCCATCATCAGAGACCCTTACCACCCAAGCTATGCTCTTTTTTCACTGTTGCCATCAGGTAGAAGGTACAAGAGCCTCTGGACTCGCACCACCAGGTTCAAGAAAAGTTATCACCAGTCTACCAACAAGCTCATGAGCAAAAGGGGAGAACAACACTCACTTGCCCATCCATTGAGATGTTCCCATAACCAATAATCCCACTTTAAGGACTCTTTATCTCATGTTCTCATTATTTATTGCTATTTATTTATATTTTGCATTTGCACAATTTGTTGTCTTCTGCACTGTGGTTGATCTTTCATTGACCCTACTCTACAGATTTACTGAGTATGCCTGCAGGAAAATGTATCTCAGGGATGTATATGGCATCATATATGTATTTTGATAATAAAATTGACTTTGAACTTTGAAATGAAACAGATATTTTTCTTAGAGTTAAGAGTGTGAAAAACTCTCCTCCTCATTGGCTTGTATTAGCAGAGTTCTTGCATAGTTTTATATCAGATAAGCAAGTAGATGAAAGGTTACAGCAGGAAAACAGCAATGCAGAGTTACAGATATAACCAGACCTCACTAAGTGGTACAGCAGGCGAGAAGGGCCTACACCCACTACTCAATCCCCACTTCCGTCTAGTTTCTCACCATGACTGTGCGGGTTTCCTCCAGGTGCTCCAGTTTCCTCCCACATTCCAATGATATACGGATTAGGGTTAGAGCTAATACATTGTGGGCATGCTACGTTGGTGCTGGAAGCATGCTGGCACTTTTGGGCTTGCCCAGCCCACCCTTGGACTGCGTTGGTTATTGACACAGAAGAACACATTTCACTGTATGCTTCGATGTGCATATGACAAATAAAGTTAATCTTTAATCTTTATCTCCGCCTAATTCCCGTGTTCAGGTATACAGGGGCAGTGCCTCCCTGGCTATTCTCAAACTCAGTAGCAGAAACACATGCTGAAATTCATGTTTGTCAGCTCATAGAGAGACGACTGAACAAGTCCTTGACATTCGAAGCAAATGTCTGCTCTGCCAGCCAGAGCTTGCTTTTCTATTTTTTGGATGATTATCAGGTTGGTGTGTGTCCTTTCTGGCCTATTCCACCCCCCCCCCCCCCCGACCCTATCTGTGAACTACAGGTTCACAAACACTCAAACCCTTGTAACATCCAGCTTCCATCATAAAGCACTGTTGGGAGCATTTTGCTAATGGCCCCAGATGTCTGGCAATTTATCAAAACCAAAGGGTCTCTAGTGACTTTGCTGTAGGTCGTTCAGGTTCTATCACTGAACGTGCGTCTCACCCTGTAGGTGTCATGGTGCAGCTACAGGAGCTGCAGTTCCACAGCGCTGGTAAAACCCAGCTTTAATCCTGACCTCGGCCACTGCCTACGTGGTGCTTGTACATTCTCCCTGGATTTCTTCAGGATGGCTCTGTTTCATTCCACACAACGTCTTGCGTTTTGGCAGTGTAATTTTCTTTAGTGTGCAGGTGAATGGTGGGATCTGGGAGGGAGCTGATGGGAATGTGGGGAGAATAAAAACTGTACAGGATTTGTGTAAAAGATGGGCCAAAGCAGCGATTTCTGGCTGCATAACTCTCATAACTCTACCACAGTTCTCCAAATTACCACAAGACTACTCAGCTGTGACCCAGGGCCAGAATGGGCTCAGGGTCAGCTGAAGGTTGGTGCCAGTTATTCGCAGGGCCACTGGTGGGGACTATTAGCACTGAGCTTCTCTGCTGAGAGACTGGCTAGAAGAAGAATACTGGTACAGATGAAAAGTCAAATTCACAGAGTGGAAAGTTTGGACTTCGTGTGCACTTAGCTCGAAAGTGAGAGAACCTTCCTTTTAAAGTCAAAGTTGAGTTTACTGTCATGTGCATATAGCACATGTATACACAGATGCACTGATAAACTTACCCGCAGCAGCATCACGGGTACGCATCGTCATATAAGCAGCATTCACAAGAAAAAAACATAAATTAAACACAAATTATACACAGTTTTGAAGAGGAAAATTAAATCACTTCTATTTTCTAATTACCGAGCCAACAGAGACAGGCTTTATGTGCTCCAGTCAAGGTAACCAATTAGTGTTGCATTTAGCCCTGTCACTGCAGGAGACGTGTTTATAGTCCCTTTTCAAGCACCAGAAGACTCAGATGGGTTATTCTGGACAGAAAATTATTCCTCAAATGGAAACATCTTAAGTCCAATTTATTCCTGGTTTATTATTGCACTGTGACATGGCAAGAGTAACAGTGTTCTCAACGAGGAAAAGTCTTTCAGAAACATCTTTACAGAATCCAGACCTATCAGACATCCAAAGAGACTCTATAATCCAGCAGTGCTGAGAGCTGGGCAGTCATGGATTTACTCAGCCCCGAGCAACAGTGCTTATAAGGAGAGACTTGCTGTGCAGGGAACAGAATCAGATGAAGGGTGAACGAATTCAAAGGGAACAAGAACATGTGGAGGTGTTGTGAACATGAACCCTATGGACCAGTTGGGGAAAGTAGACAGATTTTGGGCAGTTGGTGAGTATTGGATTACAGTTGGTGGATGGGATGCAAGACCAGGACCCCCTGTGATCCCAATGGACCGTAAGGGCAAAGACAGCTCTCCTGTCCGACTGGCACAGGAGGGTTCATTCTTTCATCACCACAATGCCAAGTAAAGGGTTAGAAAACCTACAGTAAACACAGTGTAGAGGGTAGATTTGGGCTACAGAATGATACTGACCAAATAATAAGTCTGGGGAAAGCGACGGCATTGCAGATGGAAATTAATCCTGATAAATATTAGGTGATTAATTTTAGGTGGTCTAATTCAGGTAGGTAAGAACGGTAGGGGCCTAGGGAGACTTGAGGAACAAAGGGACTTTCGTATACCTGTCCAAAGATCCCAGAAGGTGACAACACAGATAGATAAGTCAGTGCAGACAGCACATTGGGTACTTGCCTTGGTTAAATGGAGCACTAAGTGTTAGAACACAGAGGTGTTGGTGCAATATTTAAAAACGTAGTTTGGCCACAACCTGAATATTTTTTTGCAGTTCCGGCTCCCACACCACAGGAAGGAAATGATTGCACTGGAGAGGCTACAAAGGAGATTTACCAGAATGTGACCTGAGATGAAATGTTTCAGATACGAGAGGGACCAGATAGATTAGGCTTGTTTTCCCCTGGATCAGAGGAGGCTGAGGTGGCATCTGACAGAGGTATACAAAATTATGATAGACACAGGCAGGGTAGATAGTAAGAAACATTTCCCCATGGAAGAGGCGTCTAAAATTATAAGGCACACATTTAACATAAGGAGGAAGAGAATGAGAGGAAGCATTGTTGTAAAGGTGGTTGCAATCTAGAATTCACTCTCTGAAACATGGTGGAAGCAGGAACACTTACACTGTTTACAAAGCATCTGGATGAGCAATTGAATTGCCAAAGCATTGTCGGACATGGACTAAGTGCTGGTAAATAGGATTAGCATAATTAGGTATTTGAGGACCAGCATAGGCATGGTGGGCCGAAGGGCCTATTTCTATGTGGTGTGACTCCATGACTACAACTCTCTAGGCTTTAAGATATTCCATTTAAAAGCTTTCATACAGAAACCAATTTGTGGTTAAGTGGCAATCACATGCCAGCCCATGAAACCGATTATTGCCTCTGTCGTGTTCAGGATACACTTTCTGAAGTTTTTGGGGAGTCTATTCTCATTGATTTCATCGATTTTTTTATCCTAAAAATAGAATCTAGAAATACAACCTTTCTAGATTCTATTTTTAGGATGAAAAGTGGAAGAATAAAATAAAAAAAAACACACAACTGCTGGAAACACCTGGCCAATCTGGCAACATCTGTGGAAATAGAAAGCCAGTTAACATTTCAGGTTGAAATTTCTGCATCAGAATGAAGGTGCAGAACAAAGAGGTTGAAATGTTAACTCTGCTTCTCTCCCCACAGTTGCTGCCTGACCTGCTGAGTGTTTCCAGAGTTCTGCATTTATTTCAGATTTTCAGCATTTTCACACAGTCTTGAAGAATGCAAGTTGTTGTGATCACCATGAAATTTAACCATACTCTATGCTTTTCACACTGTCCTTTAGCTCTTTGACAATAGAATTTACAAAGTATACATCTATTCCAGTAAATTTAGCCAATGAAATATGTTTTTAATTGACTCAAGGGAAATCATAAAACTATCAAGGAAAGTTCCAGAAGAGGATATTTTCTGGAAATCTGCTTGGCCAAAGTCAGAATGGATACAATTGGTATTAAAGCAATGGGCATGTTCCTGTTTCTTTAATATTTCCTGTCACATGGTAGGAAATTCATGGCAGTTCCCACATCCTGTTGTATAGTAAGTGGGCGTTCTCAAGCCTTTTGAAGTGAGAAGTTCCATCTCAGGAGTGCCATTTTAGGTGCCACACAACTCAGAAACAACGGGTCTATGCCTGTGTTTGAAGTCCCTTGTTAAACCACCATGGCTAGTGCTACTAGACAATCAAATAGGTCATCTACCGGCACCTCTCCCAGGGATCTGTGTCTTCTAAGGATGTAGCTGTCGTCCTTCCCAAGGGTAAAACCATGGCTGTGGGGAATGTGGCCTTACCATCCACACTTGGGCATGAGACCAACCCATGTTTCATTAACTTTAGCAGGCCCAAAGTTCAGAAGATGTCTGCACCATTAGGAGTGCTGCAGTTTGTACAAATAAAGTCTCATCTGTTCTTTCAGGTAGATGTGAAGATTGGAAACATACTATTTCAAAGATAAAAGGTGTAATCTCCAATGGTATGATTGGCCCCTGGCTTGTAATGTTGGGTTTGATATCCTGGTCAGTATCTCTCTCTCAATGTTCTTCTTGGGTTCTTGCTTTAAATAAAGTAACTTGCTTTATATGAGGGGGATCTTATTGAAACCTATTGAGTATTGAAAGGCCTAAATAGAGTGTACCTGAAGAGGATGTTTCCTATAGTGGGAGGGTCTACGACCAGAGGGCACAGCCTCAAAATACAAGGACATCCCTTTAGAACTAAGATGGGGAGAGATTTCTTTAGCCAGAGGGTGGTGAATCTGTGCAATTCATTGCCACAGACAGCTGTGGAGGCCAAGTCATTGGGTATATTTAAAGTGGAGGTTCTTAACTTAAGAAATAGGAGCAGGAGTAGGCCATCCAGCCCATCGAGCCTGCCCCGCCATTCAATAAGATCATGGCTGATCTGTCCGTAAACTCAGCTCCATCCATCTGCCTTTTCCCTATAACCTTTAATTCCCTTTCTATGTAAAAACCTATCTAACTGTATCTGAAATAGATTTAGTGAAGAAGCCTCAACTGCTTCCCTAGGCAAATTCCACAGATTCACCAGTCTCTGGGAAAAACACTCCTCATCTCCATCCTAAATCTTCTCCCCTGAATCTTGAGGCAATGTCCCCTAGTTCCAATCTCACCTACCAATTCTTGATTAGTAAGGGATCAAAAGTTATGAGAAGGCAGAAGAATGGGATTGAGAGGAAAAATACATCAGCCATGGTAGAATGGGGTAGCACACTCAATGGGCGGAATGGCCTAATTCTGCTCCTATGTCTTATGGTCTTAACAGCTGTGCTTCCTATATTACCCTGGTGACTACCCTTTGGAAATTATTTCATTGGATCTATTTTGAGATATCCTCTGGTTATGAATGGTAAATGTGCTCTTTGCCTTTTGTATTAGTCGGGACAATACTTGGGGCAATGTAATGGGCTGAAAAGGAAGAAAAATCAGCCACATTTCAAATCCCATGTCCTTGTGGTCATACATTGTATATAACCCTGAAATGGCCAAAGGCTGGATCCCAGGTCCTATATCCACTAATCCAAAGTGAATGGTTGGAAGCTGCCAATAGAGGTCACACAGATAATGATCATCCCTGACTCAGGATTTCCTAGCATTGCCAGCATCTCCATTGCCTGGAGATTTGCTCTATGAATTCCTGCATCAAACTGCCACTCCAATACTCCGATTCTCCTAACTTATTTATTTACAAAGATTTCAAAGATTCATATTTATGATTTTCTTCTTTCCGCATTGTTTATGGCAGTACCGTATAGTATTCCTGGTGTTTCCAAGACTATCCTAACAAATTAACGCCCAGTTCTTTTCAAGTTCAGCGGCCTTTTCAGGTGGGGATACAGGTTGGTGATATGGAATCACTCGCCCACCGACGTCCCCGGACACACTTGTGTATGAGAGTGGCAGTGTTCCTCCATCACCATTCAAATGCTAAACCAGTCCCGCATCCAGTATCCAACATCTATCAGATGAAGCTTATCCTTAGTTTTCCTTAGGATATAAGAAGTAGAAGTAGGAGAAAGCTACTCAGTTCCTTCTGTTCCTTAGACATTCCATATGATTTCAGCTGATCATTTACCTTATAACCATATAACATACAACCATTACAGCCCGGAAACAGGCCATCTCGGCCCTTCTAGTCCTTGCCAAATGCTTACTCTCACCTAGTCCCACCGACCTGCACTCAGCCCATAACCCTCCATTCCTCTCCTGTCCTTATACCTATCCAATTTTTTTTTAAATGACAATATCGAATCTGCCTCTACCACTTCTACTGGAAGCTCGTTCCACACAGCTACCACTCTCTGAGTAAAGAAGCTCCCCCTCGTGTTACCCCTAAAACATTTGCCCCTTAACTCTCAACTCATGTCCTTTTGTTTGAATCTCCCCTACTCTCAATGGAAAAAGCCTATCCACGTCAACTCTATCTATCCCCCTCATAATTTTAAACACCTCTATCAAGTCCCCCCTCAACCTTCTACACTCCAAAGAATAAAGACCTAACTTGTTCAACCTTTCTCTGTAACTTAGGTGCTGAAACCTAGGTAACATTCTAGTAAATCTCCTCTGTACTCTCTCTATTTTGTTGACATCTTTCCCATAATCCAGTGACCAGAACTGTACACAAAAAACACAAGCCTTGGTGTTACCTTCCTGCACTAAGCCATACCCATTGATTCCTTTTACATCTAACATATATCAAATCTCAGTTTTGAATACATTCAGCAACTGAGCCTCCTCCAATATCTTGGTTAAAGAATTCTAAAGACTTACCAGCCTCTGAATGCACACACATTACTTCTTCTCATCTCTTTCTTGAATGGCCAACCCTCTATTTAGATCCTATAAACTGTGCCCTGAGACATCTCAGCTATGGAAAACATCATCTCTGTATCTACTCTGTGAAGCAGCAGTAGAACGTTGTGTGTTTCAATGGGATCACCGCTCTTCCCATGAAACTCAAATGAGTACAGACTCAACCTCTCCTTAAAAGATAAAATCCCCATCCCAGGAATCAATCTCGTGATCTTTCTCAACAGCAAGTACACCATTACTCAAGTGGGGAGACCAGACCTGTATAGGATATTGTGGACGTGGTCTTACCACGACTGAAAGGTGGCACGATCAATGGAACACGCTGCAGATGAGTCCAGATTGAGGTCCCTCCAGATCTGTTCCCTCATGCGGACACAAATCATCTAACAGTCTCTATTTTGAGAAGAGCCGCGTTATTCCCCCCAATGTCTATTCTTTGATTGACACTTAAAACAGATCACCAGGTCAATATCATCTTGCAAACTATGGAATCTTGCTGTGTGCAATTGATTGCCACATTAGTGATACATTCCAAAAATATACTTTGTTGGCTGTAAAGTACTCTGTGAACTCCTGAGGACTGATGTTGTAAAAGGTTGTACATAAATATAAATTAGCCAGGGTCAATTAAGACAAGACTTAGGTCACTGAAAAATGGGAGAAGCCATGAGGAAATTAGCCAGGTCTCTCATCCTTGCTCCTTCTCTGGTGATACAAATCACCAGAGAAGTCAAGATCACGATTATAGAGTCATAGCATCACACAGCTCGGAAACAAGCTCTTCCACCCAACTCACTGTGCAAATCAAGGTGTCCATCTAAACTATCCAATTTACCTGCATTTGGCCCATCTCCCTCTACACCAGGGGTTCCCAACCTGGGATCCACAGATCCTTCAGTTAATGGTAGGGGCCCATGGCATAAAAAAGTTGGGAGCCCCCGCTGTAAACCTTTCCTAACCAAGTACTTAATCAAATGTGTTTTAAATGTTTGATTGCACCTGCCTCAATTACTTTCTCTGGTTAGCTACAAGGTCTTCTGTAGCTGAATACCGACCAATATTTTAAAATTTCCCAGCTGAATTGTCCCAAACAGGATAATTTTACACCTTTTCCACTTTCAAAGGCCACAGCACAGCTAGTGAGATCTAATAATAAAAATGGTCCCCAGGTAGTAGGCCTCCTCCTGCCACAAGGCAAGGAATACCAACAAGTGAAGGCCATTTTAACAACCTTCTAAGTCAAGAACAGCACAATTTTTTTTAAAGTGGCCTGCCAACAAATGAGTAAATAACGTTCGGCCTGCTCAACCGTGCCCCCCCCCACACACACACACACACACATACATATTTCATATGATTAACTGTAACCTGTGGTTTCCCTTTTTCCCATGAGCCGTCTCATGATGCCATAAATAAATAACAAGCTACACGCCTGACATTATCAGCAAGAGCCCACACTCTGTGTCGAACAGCAACACATCCAGGAGTGGAACATGGGAAAAGGAGGAGGCCATTCAGCCCCTTTATTCCATATTGCAATTCAAAAAGATGCCTTGTCAAGGACGACATGGTTACAAATGATCACTCATCTGCCACCAATCGCAGTAATGTGGGCTATTATCTGAAAGGGCTTAGGGAGAGGAATAGTAAACGCTACCCTTGCCAGTGTCATTCACTTGTGAAAGAATAAAACAACCACATCCCCAACACACACAAATGCTGGAGGAACTCAGCAGGCCAGGCAGCATCTATGGAAAACAGTAGAGTTTTCGTTTTGGCCTGAAACGTCGACTGCACTCTTTTCCACAAATGCTGCCTGGCCTGCTGAGTGCCTTCAGCATTTTGTGTGTGTTGCTCAGATTTCCAGCATCTGCAGATTTTCTCTGGTTTGTGATCCATATCCCCAATTTGTCTTCATTGCTTGATGCTTTTGGTTAAAGAAACAGCAACAGTCCTAGGATTAACTGCTGTTTGTAGAAGATAATTACGTTATAGAAATATTTCCAAATTTCTCTCCTAAAAGATCCAGCTTTAATAGTTACACTCTTTCTGCAGTTTCTGACACTCCAACCTGCCAAATGAATTTATGTTCATTATTGGACAGAAATCCTTCTTTAGTAATCAATGCTAAACATAAGTTGAAGAGTTTGCCATTGAAATAAAACCATATTTGTGGTGGGAAGTGTGGTGATTGCCCCTACTCCAAAACACACTTGATGCCAGGATCCATCCTCATGATTCTTATAGATAAATTCCGAGGGTGCATAATTCCACTTTGTCAAGGCGCTTGCCAGCTTGTCAGACTAGAATACAGCTTCTTCTGCTGAGAGTGCGGTCTTATCAACTCAGCAAGATTTTCCTTGATGATTTAATCTATCAACTTGTTTGCCATTCTGGAAGAGATGGCTGGGGACCAAACCCCAAAGCCCAGGCACCATCAAAGAAAGACTTGAACTTCGCCAGCATCTTCCATGAGTTCAGGAGGCCTCAGAGTATTTTCTAGCCAGTAAAAGATGTGGTGAAGCTCAGTTACTCTTGAAATATAGAAAATGTAGCAGTCAAGGTTCCCTCAAAGGGCCATTAGAATAGCTAGTTACTGACGACGTTCATTGTAGGGTGGATATTGTTCATCATAATTCTTCCTCTTCTTCAGTAGAAAGTCATGGGATTCCTTCTGACCACATAACGAGCAAAGTCCTTGAATTAATGCATCATCTGACATACAGCACCTCCGGCAGTGCAGACTTCCTTAATCCTGAACACTGGGTGGTATTGTAATGCAGTTAGTACAACATTCCAACAACCCAGGCTCAATTCTGACCTCTGGTGCTGCCTCCGTGGAGTTTGCACATTTTTCCTGTGATCATAGGGGTTTCCTCTGGGTGGTCCAATTTCCCCCCACACCCCAAAGGTGTTAGAATCAGAATCAGGATTAATATCACTGGTGTATGTCATGAAATTTATTGTTCTGTGGTAGCAGCACAGTGCAATACATAAAAATACTACAAATTACAATAAGGTATATAAAATTAAGTAAGTTGTGCAAAAGAGAGCAAAATTACTGAGGAAGTGTTCCTGGGTTGGTTTATTGTCTATTCAGAAATCTGATGGCAGAGGGGAAGAGGCTATTCCTAAAACATTGAGTGTGTGTTTTCAGGCTCCTGTACCTCCTCTCTGATGGTAGTAATGAGAATAGAGCACACTCTGGGTGATGGGGCTCCCTAATGATGGATACAGCCTTTTGGGGGCATTGCTTTTTGAAGATGCTCTCAATGCTGCAGAGGGTAGTGCCCGTGATGAGGCTGGCTGAGTTTGCAACCCTCCGCAGCTTTTTACCAGTCCTATCCAATGGACAGGTTGGAAAATTAATTGCCCAATGTAAATTGTCCCGAACTTAGTTGATGGGAATATGGGGAGAATAAAATGGTATGAATGCAGGATTACAATAAATGGCTGTTAGACTGTTGGCATGGATTCAATGGGCTAAATGGCCTGTTTTCATGCTGCACAGTTTAATGGTGATGTCACAAGGGCTTGTCTTCACTCGGCCTTGTTGAGTTGGTCATGCTAGCACAAACGCAACTTGCAACATATCTGCCCATGTTTAAGTCCTGTCTAGGCCTTGCTGCATGCAGACATGAGCTATGTCGTTTGATGAGAAGTTGCAAATGAAAGTGAGTCCCTATTTCTGTCCTTATGATGGTGTTCACCGATGAAGCGCAGTTGGGCAACCTCAAGAAGTCTACTGGTTCCCTTCATTTTCACTCATCAGAAAAGCTACTTTCATGGACCTTGGACAGACTCGTTTCTTTTTAGAATGCAAATATTCTGACTAAAGTCAAGAAGTGCTTTGCTTCTCCTTTTCCATCCTCTCTAAACCCTTTCCTCCCCCTTAGATAAGTTCATTCAAATGAGTTTCCAAAAAAGGAAACACTATTGCCAAGTAGTGACTTCACTTTTAAAACATTTTTCCAAACCTTGATTGCTAACTTGCCAGAGCTAGAAGCAATTGTTTGCTCATTGAGTGCCTCAGCATTAACCTCAAGAAATATCACCAGCTAAACTGTGGGCCCAAACAGCAATCAGGTTAACAGCCGACAGGGACGGTACAGGCTCAATGCTGTAGCCTTCTCTGTGTAGGGAGGTTCCCAGGGAAGGAGGACCGAGACTTCTTCTAGAAAACACAAAGTATACTGCAGATGCTGTGGTCAAATCAACACGTACAAACAAGCTGGATGAACTCAGCAGGTCGGGCAGCATCCGTTGAAATGAGCAGTCAACGTTTCGGGCCTGACGAGGGGTCTCGGCCCAAAACATTGACTGCTTGTTTCAATGGATGCTGCCCGATCTGCTGAGTTCATCCAGCTTGTTTGTATGTGTTGACTTCTTCTAGAATCCTGGTCAACAATCAGCCCTCACCTTTAACACAGGAAGCAGGTCAGGGAAGGGATTTGTCTCCAATCACTGAAGTAAATGAAACCGAGTCTCACAGAAGGGCTGCTCAACACATTTATCACTAGTCACCATTTCCCCGTCACTTCAAATAAGAGTGGCCCCGCAAAAGGAACAGGAAACTTGTCTATTAGATAAGCATTAGTTGTTTGAGAATGGATGAGAACGGTGTCAAGTCACATAATAAATTGACTGCACTATACATCAGTCCTTCTGGTGACTGCTGTCATGCCTTAAATTTAAACATGGCAATGAGAGGGGGAAAAAAAACACTGTCCTGGAATCAATCAGCCTGAGACTAGAATATATTTACTTTTCAGAATCAGAATTATTATCACTGACATGTGTTGTGAAATTTGTTAACTTAGCAGCAGCACTACAATGATAAATAGAGAAAAAGGTGTTGCATTAAATATATATATATATATAAAATAGTTAAGCTAAAATAAGAAGTGCAAAATGACAGAAAGGTAGTGTTTTGGAACAATTCTGCCAAATTAGGGCCAGTCACTTTGAATCTGTCCGACTTTGCAATGTGTAAAATGGCTGCCGTGTTTGATTATGGAACATTAACTATTGGGTCAATAGATCAAAACTGATATCCTGTGCGCATCCAATGGAAGCCCTATAAATGAAGGTTTTGCTGTCCTCAAACAGACAACAGCTGGATGCTTGGTATTGTGCACGTGCTTCTCAGAACTTTGCTCCAATTGGCTCTGCTTTGGCCTGTGATAAATCACTAGTCTAACTTGCCTTTTATGGTTCTTCTGTCTTTCTGACTCAATGAAACAACCAGTCTCTGCTGAGGAGCTCAACATTCATCACTGGAGCCGAACTTGTCTGAAACACTGCCCATCTATAACAGCTGGAAGAGAGAGTCCTCTTGCAGTCTACACCTCCAGCACAAATGTTGCCAGCTGTACTATGTCCCATAAATTTAATTTTCAAACTTCTGCAGGCAGACTGCAGCCAACTTCAGTTTTACGCTACGAAGAAGGGCAGCTGTGGAACTCATCTCAGGGAAAAGGAACTTTGGAGTGATTTGGGAAAACTCCTAATCATGTTGCCAATTCCCTGGGAGTATCCAGAAATGAAAGACCAAATTCACAACTTTGCAACAAGAAATTTTGCGAGGGGGCATTAGGAGAAAACGGTCAATATTTGCACATTATCTCTCACGTCTTTAGCACTTTATACGTGGGATATGGGCTATGGGCTGGTGGCACACCATCCCAAATTGCTCAAGCAAACTGGTAGTGAGCCACCTTTCAGACTTAGTACAACTGAAAGATTTATGAAGCTATTTCAGAGGGCAAGAAGGGGCAGTCAAGTTGCTGTGGAAATGGAGCCAGTAGTAGTAGGGTGATCACTTGACTCAAGTGTGATGTTCTCCTAAGGGGTTTCCTATCGGTGGTCTTCAGGTGGCTGGAGAAGTCAAACAGGGATCCACATGGTTAGGGAGGCATGACTTTATTTAACGTGAGGAGGCTGATGCACAGGCAGCAGGATATTAATAAGGTTGAAAGAGTGCAGAGAATGTTTACAAGGATGTTGCCAGGACTTGAGAAACTGAGTTACAGAGAAAGGTTGAATAGGTTAGGACTTTATTCCCTGGAGAGTAGAAGAATGAGGGGAGATTTGGTAGAGGTATATAAAATTATGATGGGTATCGATAAGAGTGAATGCAAGCAGGCTTTTTCCACTGAGGCCAGGGGAGAAAAAAACCCCAGAGGACATGGGTTAAGGGTGAAGGGGGAAAAGTTTAAAGGGAACATTGGGGGGGGGGGCATCTTCACACAGAGAAGTGGAATGAGCTGCCAGATGAAGTGGTGAATGCAGGCTCACTTTTAACATTTAAGAAAAACTTGGACAGGTACATGGATGAGAGGTGTATGGAGGGATATGGTCCAAGTGCAGGTCAGTGGGACTAGGCAGAAAAATAGTTCGGCACAGCCAAGAAGGGCCAAAAGGCCTGTTTCTGTGCTGTAATGTTCTACGGTTCTATGGTCCTTGACAGATCAAGGGGCAGGGTCCAGAGGCATGGAATGCCGGACGACTGGCCAGCTCCACTGCTGAGGTCTAGGTTGAATCACTCTTGGACTGGAACTTCCCCCCTGTGGGTGACATTGCCAGGAGCTAAGTGCCAGATGGCTAAACTCTGGGCCACGTGCTCTTGGGACCTCAGGAACTCATAAGTCTCTACACCACAACAAGGTGATGATCCATGGAGCCACTGGATAAGGCTGGCAGAAATTTCCTCTGTCCACAACATTAATGCATCACATGGGCATTAATGACCGTGTTATAAATGTTCAGGAAGAAGAACCATTACTGAAGCTAGCATTTTGTTCCAGATTATTAATCATTTGAACTTGTATTCCATTGGTGCCGTGGTAAGACTTAAACTCAATTAATTGAACTGAACCACTAGCCTAGACTTCACAAAGTTAGACCAATAACTTGATTTGCCCCTTCTTCGGACCATAACCTTGCTGCACTGGATAGGTTTGTAGGGGTACACTATTGGAGAGTTGTACTCCTGATGGTGTCACCATTGGCAAATAGGTCTGTGGCAAGGTTCCAATCAACTACAATCCAAAATTCTCAAGAGCCCAGCCATGAATTAGCCTTGTCTGCGAACTTGTCATTTCTGTTGCCAAGAAAACAGATGAGAGCTGTAGCAGGTTGGTAAGGGATTGTGGCAAACTCCCTTCCCACAATTTCTCATTTCAAAATTTCACAAGCCTCTTCCAAGTGTGCTAATGCTCACTACCTTACAAACCACAGTAATTTAACTGTAATCTCCTCACCATCACCCCTGCTGAGACTTGTCACATTTCACAACCTCAGAAAAAAAAGCTATATACCAAATAAGATCATTTAGAAGTTTGATTGTTGGATTATAATACATTTAAACCCTCCGGAATAGATAATGACACTACCTACAGGAGATAATTATTTATGAGGGGTGATTGATAAGTTCATGGCCCAAGGTAGAAGGAGTCAATTTTAGAAAACCTAGCAAATTTATTTTTCAACATAGTCCCTTCCTACATGTAACACACTTAGTCCAGCGGTCGTGGAGCATACGGGTCCCTTCTTTGTAGAAGTGGTCCACAGCAGGGGTGATTGATAAGTTCGTGGCCTAAGGTAGAAGGAGATGAGTTATTCACTTCAAACTTTCTGCATAATCACTCAAAGAATTGAACTGCATGTGCATGTGACAAGAGCGTCTTGGACCTCCAGGTAGTCCACAGCAGGGGTGATTGATAAGTTTGTGGCCTAAGCTAGAAGGAGATGAGTTATACTCCTCTTGTTACGTGCACGTGCAGTTCAACTCTTTGTGTGAAAGTGCAGAAAGTTTGAAGGTAATAACTCATCTCTTTCTACCTCAGGCCACGAACTTATCAATCACCCCTGCTGTGGACCACTTCTGGAGGTCCAAGATGCTGACTTCTACAAAGAAGGGATCCGTATGCTCCACGACCACTGGACTAAGTTATATATGTAGGTGGGGACCATGTTGAAAAATAAATGTGCTAGGTTTTCCTTCTACCTTAGGCCACGAACTTATCAATCACCCCTCATAATTTATACACACTGCTGGTGCAGCTTTTGCCAATTTTTGTCAAATCTTGAGAATCTTGTGATGTGCCGCTGAATTAATTCTCCCAAATAAGCAGGTCTAACTGTCCCTGTGCTTTAGATTTCTCACACATGGAAACACCTTCACTGCTCCCCTCTCAAGCATAAAAATAATTTTCCCGGAACATGACACGCAGAGTCCCTGGGGACAAAATTTAAATGGAACAAATTCCTGTTACACCAGAATGGGTTAATTCACTGTTCACACTTTGTGTCACTTTGGATTATCCTTCATCAAATTAAAATCATATTTCATTCCAATCTGGCACCAAGATCCTTATTAATTTCAGCTTTAGCAAACAGGGGAAGGATGGGATTTGGCATACTGTTGTTCTCAATCAGATATCTCTGGAGAATCTAGGATACCCCTGCTTCTGGTTACTCCAATCGATCCAACTGGTCCAAGCTTTTGTTTGTAACCTCCACAGATCTCCTCCAAATAATTCAAAAATATAGGGCATAATAAATACAAGCAGAAGTAGGCCATTTGGCCCCTCACACTGCTCTGCTATTTAATAAGATCATGGCTGATCTATTACTCAATACCACCTTCCTGTACTAACCCCTTGATTCCCAATGGAGTTAAGAATGTATTAATCTCATTCCTTGTATACATAGTCGGTGATGAAGCCACCACATCACTCTAGGGTAAAGAAACCCAAGTATTCGCTAATCCTCGCAGCGAAGGAATTTCTTTTCATCTGTCCTCAGCAGAGGACCCTTTATTCTGAGCTTGTGACTGGTGGTTCTCATCACCTCACCCACAGGAAAGATCTTCCCTGCATCTATTTCGTCAAGCCCAGAAGAATTCTGTATGTTTTAGTGAGATTACCTGTCATTCTTCCTGTAAGCCCACCCCCATATCACAATACTATGGAAATTTATGGTACAGGGAGTGGCTGTTTGGCCTATTGTACCTATACTAGTCTACTCCCATAGCACAAGCAATTCTACTCGCTAAGTATATCCATTGACCAGGTTCCTTCCAACGTATGATTTATTTTTCTGTCTTGCTGATAAGTGTTCCGATACCTTCTCTGGATTCATGTTTGATCCATTTTAGAGCTTCACGTGTGACAACTCTCCAGGTGTCAGTGTGGACAGCAAAGACCACCGAAGACGTTGCTTGCAAGTCCCATTCTGCGTCATCCAGCATTCGTTGCTGCGTTTCCCAAAGGATATTCTAGTCTGAGAATTCCACTCCCTCTTCACAGGACATTTGGACCAAACTTCCTCCTCTTCCCAGCTGGAATCAATCCCACAGCAAACAACCAGGAAGAAAGCTGAGCAAAGGCGGCACACCAGTAGCTATATTTCAATCAGAGTTCTGGTATGTCCCCAAAGACACCAGCACATTTCTACACATGTATAGTGTAGAGATTGTGTCTGGCCTCATCACCGCCTGGTATGGATGCTTCAGTGTTCAGGATTGAAAGAGGCTGCAGAGGATTGTAGATTCAGTTGGCCTCATCATGGGCAAAACAACCTCCACCACCGCCCCCCTCCACTGCCAACACCACCATCAAGGCCATCTTCAAAAGGCAGTGCATCTACCATTAAGGGCCCTCACATCTTCTCATTAAGGGCCCTCTTCTCATTGCTACTATCAGGGACGAGTTACAGGAACCTGAAGACCCACACTCAATGTTTTAGGAACAGCTTCTTCCCCTCTTCCATCAGATTCCTGAATGGTCCATGAACTCATGAACACTACCTTGCCACTCCTCTTTAAACGTTTTATTTATTTATTGTAACTTGTAGTAAGTTTATGTCATGCACTGCTGCCACAAAACATTTCCCAACATATGCCAGTGACAATAACCCTGATTCTGATCGACTCCTCGGCCTCTGGCTCAATAAAGTTGGGTAAGGCCCCCCTCACCAGGACTACTTTCTCTTGAGGTTAAACTGAGGGGTTGGCATTAATAAAGGTTTTTTGAATTATGAACATTCACTTGAGCAGATAAGGTGAGGAGTTCCGTGCTAGGAATGCAGAGAACACTAGGATCACCAATAGAAGATGGGCATTCATCAATCCAATAACAAAAATAGAGCAAGCAGATGCAGGAAAACTGAAATCGAAAACACTGCAAACATTTGTTCGATTTTCTTTACTTGCCCTTTTACCTCACCTCTTTCCCTAACACTTCCATCCGATTTGTACCCGCTCCCTACCCTAGCAATCCCTGGAGAGGGATTTGCTCTATATTTAATGCATGATGACCCTGCTCTGGGAACCCTTCATGTCACAGTGTAGAGGGAGCTTTACTCAATATCTGAACAATGCTTACCCCTCCCTCAGTTCGTTCAAATGGGCTTTTGAAAATTCTTTGTTACTCTTTTAACACTGGCATTAGTCTAAGTTCTGACTCACACGAATATATTGTTAATTGCACGAGCATTAATAGTTAGTGCCTCACAGAACCAGTCCATCCTGGCTGTGTTGATTCTCTAACTGTTCTCATTCTCTCTGCCCTTCCCCATTATTTTCATCAAAGTATCCAATTCCTTACAGGCTCAGCTCAGAGCAGAATAACATGGGGTTTCCAGTCAGAGAGTCATACAGAAGTACAGCACAGAAATCGGCCCTTTGGCCCATCTAGTCCGTGCAATTTAAATTGCCCACTCCCATCGACTTGCAACAGGACCCTAGCCCTCTGTATCCCTACCATCCATCTTCCTATCCAAACTCGTCTTAAATGTTGAAATCGAGTTTGCATGGACTGCTTGTGTTGACAGCTCATTCCACACTCTCAGAACCCTCTGAGTGAAGAGGTTTCCCCTCACGTTCCCCTTAAAGTTCTCATCATTTACCCTTAGCCCACGCCATCTGGTTGTAGTCCCATCCAACCTCTGTAGAAAAAGTCTGCTTGCATTTACCCTATCTATACCCCTCATAACTTGGTATACATTATTGAGTGAAGTCCCTCATTCCTGGCAAATTTCCTCATCATCATCTTTGGTGCTGGCACTCCTCACTGTAATGAGCTCAGAATCCACATGGAAAAAGAACCAGATTTAGGCACACAGCTAGGACAACCTACACAGGTTCAACAGGGTGAAAGTCATCCCTCTGTGTTGTATCATTCTGTGATTATAAGAATCATTTGGGTTGTGCTGTGGTTAGGAATATATTAAACTAACAGGGCTTGTTCCACCTTTAGTACAGACTGTGTACTTTTAATGATTTGTTTGTCAGCTGCAACTTATGAAGAAAGAAAATCAGCCTCTTTCAAAGGACTAGAGAGGACGGAGTTGAGTAAATCTTTCCAAGACATTAAACATTGCTTGGGAGAAATACAGAAACACTTTGCGGGATATAATTAGAGGCTTGGCTCAGCACTGTATAATGACTGAATAAATAATTACATTGAAATATCTGTAAGATTAACAATGTAGGAGAGAGACTGGTTGTTGTTTAGTCCACTCAGTCAGGACAAGCTCCAAGTGCAAGTTAATCAGAATGGGGCAAATCAAACTTGGCTTTTGCTCCAACTCAGTAAACGGACAAGAAAGTTAGTGGAACATAAAATAAGATAAGAGCTAGAGACATGATCAAATAAATGCTTGCTCACAGATATTGTTTAAGAAGCATTTCATGGAAGGAGGACGAGGGGAGAGGCAGAGAAGCTTAGGGAGGGAATTTTGGCTTACAATCACAAAAGAAAGAACAGCCACAATCATTATTTTGTGATCCCTGCTTAGCGGTGAGGACTTTGGATGAATGTAGGCCAGAATTATGGCCTGAGTCAACCCTGATGTTTCATCACCTGAGCTCCCAGATGAAGAATGGCCACTGGAGCCAGGCATCGGAACCTGGCTGGAAGCTTGGAGACTCTGCCTTGGAAAAATGCCAAACAAGGGAAGAATACTGCCGGCTTTTCAGCAGAGAGATCTGGGCTCAAGCTAGACCCAGGCTTATCAGTGTTCTCTCCCTACTTGTTAGCTGCCAAGGGTTCCATGTGAAATGAATTGTGCAGTCTCTCCACCATATCATATTTGGATATCAGTCAATAGCCCAAAACTCCTCATACGTCAGACATAACTCGGCGGTGCTACTTTGACAGATACCAAGCAAAGTGTTAGGTGGAAAATGTAACTGTCACCATGCCGTTTGTAATTGAGGTGTGCTGGAATACACAGAAAGAGTTCTACTTCAAAACTGGCCTGCATGCAGATTACATGCACCAGGCACTTTGGAGCATTAGTATAAAGAGTAAGCCATCCAACTCCGACCAAATTTAAAAAACAATCCCAGTTGTGAAAGCTCAACTTGACCCCAGTTACAGCTTTTCAGGAAAGGCAGTTCCAAAATTTCATCACACTCTATTTCTTTTTTTAAAATAAGCTCTTCCCACCTTCCCTTCTGATTTCTGAGCCTCTAAGTTTATATTGAGGATTCCCAAAAGAAGAGCTAAGTTTCTCTGTACCTACCCTACCAAAAATTTTATCACATTAAATGCCTTATTCAATCATCCCTCCAGAGGTGGCCTCAAAAGTGGAATAACATTAACGACTGAGATATAAATATTTACAATGGCGGGATTGTCCAGTTCAATACGAGTTGCCCTTACACAATGTTCTTAATAGTACAACAGAAAGAGAAGACATAACAAACTATGGGCATAATTCTTTGAAAGGGGAGTATTGACTTTGTTTTTGCATGTAGTTAACTTAGCTAGTACAACTTCAAATACTGCTGTTAATCAGTGCAGGAGGGTGTTGGGGGAAGGGGCTGTCCAACACGTGTTGAACACACTAATCAGGTATGTGAAATGTTCCAGGAATTGGATAGCAATGTGAGGAATGTAGGAAAGGAGGAGGAGCATGAGGGAAGATGTTTCCAAGTCTGGGAGAGTCTAGCACTGGTGGCACAGTCTCAGAATAGAAGTGTGTCTCTTTAGAATAGGGGTTCCCAACCTGGGGTCCATGGACCCTTCGGCTAATCCCAAGGGTCCATGGCATAAAAAAGGTTGGAGCCCCTGCTTTAGAACAGTGATGAGGAGGACTTTCTTAAGCCAGAGGGTGGCGAATCTTTGGAATTCATTGCCGCAGACGGACCAGATCATTGAGTATATTTAAGCAGAGGTTGACGTGTCCTTGATTAGTAAGGGCCTTGAAGGTTACAGGGAGAAGGCAGGAGAATGGGGTTGAAAGGGAAAATAAATCAACAAGATTGAACGACGGAACAGACTAGATGGGCCAAATTGATTACTCTGCTCTTATACTTATGGTCTTATGGAAGCTTTGGGTTCTGGTAAGCTATTCACTTGCTCTTTGCAGCCACCCAGTTTCATCAAAGGAAAGACCAGCACTTCCATAAGTGTCTTTCACAGTCTGAGCTCCATCACGGTTTACAGTCTAAGAAATAGGTACACCTGAAGACAGCGCGATGAAGCAAGGACTACAGCAGCCATTCTGACATGGCTAGCTCCTACAACAGGCATGGACTAGAAGGGCTGAAGGGCCTGTTTCTGTGCTGTACTTTTCTATGATACTAACAGCAATGTAATCAGGTATTGCAGGAATACATATTGGCCAAGGCATTGGACATCACTCTTTTGCTTTTCTTTGATAAATGATTCTGATCCTCTGCATGCACCTGGTTTGCAGTTGAGGCCTCAGTTGTAGGTCTGGTCCAAAAGATGTCATCTCCAACCCTACAGTATCCCCTCTACACTGGCCTGGAATACATTTGAACCCAGAGAGTGAGTAGGTCAATGCAATGGGTGTGGAAGGAAACCTGGCCACACTCATGTTGCCTGAAACCCGACTATTAAACATTTCCCTCTTTGCAGAAACTGTGTGAGAGTGAGAGAGAGAGATAGACCTTAGATTGAGTTGAGGGGTTCAGGACTTATGAAGAGCAACTGATCTGCATTTAAGCTAACCACCCTCTTTCTGCTTTCCGCAGGGATCACTTCCTACGTGACTCCCTTGTCCACTCGTCCCCCCCCATCCCTTCCCACCGATCTCCCTCCCGGCACTTATCCTTGTAAATGGAACAAGTGCTTCACCTGCCCTTACACTTCCTTCCTCACCACCATTCAGGGCCCCAGACAGTCCTTCCAGGTGAGGCGACACTTCACCTGTGAGTCGGCTGGTGTGGTATACTGCGTCCGGTGTGGCCTTTTATATATTGGTGAGACCTGACGCAGACTGGGAGACTATTTTGCTGAATACCTACGCTCTGTCCGCCAGAGAAAGCAGGATCTCCCAGTGGCCACACATTTTAATTCCAGGTCCCATTCCCATTCTGATATGTCTATCCATGGCCTCCTCTATTGTCAAGATGAAGCCACACTCAGGTTGGAGGAACAACACCTTATATACTGGCTGGGTAGCCTCCAACCTGATGGCATGAACATTGACTTCTCTAACTTCCGTTAATGCCCCTCCTCCCCTTCTTACCCATCCCTGACATATTTAGTTGTTTGTTTTTTTCTCTCCTCTCTGCCCATCACTCTACCTGTTCTCCATCTCCCTCTGGTGCTCCCCCCCCCCCCCACTTTCTTTCTCCCAAAGCCTCCTGTCCCATGATCCTTTCCTTCTCCAGCTCCGTATCACTTTCGCCAATCACCTTTCCAGCTCTTAGCTTCATCCCACCCCCTCCGGTCTTCTCCTATCATTTCGCATTTCCCCCTCCCCCCACTACTTTCAAATCTCTTACTATCTTTCCTTTCAGTTCATCCTGACGAAGGGTCTCGGCCCGAAACGTCGACAGTGCTTCTCCTACAGATGCTGCCTGGCCTGCTGTGTTCCACCAGCATTTTGTGTGTGTTGTTTGAATTTCCAGCATCTGCAGATTTCCTCCTGTTTGGGCTTTTGCTGTTACCATATGCCATACCTAGATTGAAAAGACACCTCAATATCACAGCCCAGTTCTTCTGTTTGTCCACTCTGAACCCAAGGCTTTCAGGATACATTGTGACTTCTGCCACAAAGGAGTTTATGGGCAACTGATGCAAGGAAATGCCATTCAACTACCCTCCCCCTAACAATGTCAACCCCCCCACTGGTCACACAATGCCCCATATTGTAAATATACGGCCTACTTTCTCTCCTGCTGAGTCTAAACCCCGGGAATTTTCCCTGCTCCTCTTCAGAATAGTTCAGCCCTCAGCTTGATGTCTCAACAGCACCCCTTCTCATCCAATCCCCCAGATTCTGTCACTCACCTACGCACTGAGAGCAATTTACTGTGGCCAATCAACCTACCAATCCACAATTCTTTGGAACATGGCTGGAAACCCACATGACCACAGGGAGAACGTGCAAACTCCGCACAGACAGTACCCGAGGTCGGTATTGTAACCAGGTCTCTGACCCTGTGAGGCAGTGGTTTTACCAGCCGTGACACTAGGTCACATTTGGGATTTTTAAAAAAATATATGCTGCAGTACAGGCAGTGGTAGCAATGATGACTACCAGGGAGATATGGAGTCTTACAGCTGTACAAAATGGGAAAAGACCTTCAATCCACCATGACTGTGTTAACCCATCAGGTACTAATACTACCTGCCTTGCTCATTCAGGTACCTGTCCGTAAGTCTCTTAAGTGTTGTATTGCTCCTGCCTACACCACCTCCTTTATCAGCTCATTCCAGATCCGAACTGCTTTATATGCGATTCATTTACCAACCAGATCTCCTTTAAACCTTCTCTTTCTCACTTTAAACCTATCCCCACTAGTTTTAGACACCTGCTACCATGGGAAACTGACTCTAGGTATCTACGGCTAATTTGAGATTCAGTACCCGATTGATGAACATCAGACTTTTAGGTGGCACGAGTGAATCTGCAGATGCTAGAAATAATAAAAACACAAAATGCTGGCAGAACTCAGCAGGCCAGACAGCATCTAAGGGAGGAGGTAGTGACGACGTTTCGGGCCGAAACCCTTCATCAGGAGTGAAGTAACATGGGATGGTCGAGGGGGGATAAGAAGTGGGGGGAGGGATGAAGTAGAAAGCTGGGAAGTGATAGGCTGAAGGGAAATGGGCTAGGGGGAAGGTGGAGAATTATGGGAAATAAAAGAGAAAGAAAGGTAGGGCTGGGGGGGGGGGGGGAGAGATTATAATGAGGGGGGAAAAGAGAGAGAAAGAGAACCAGACTAAAATTATAGATAGGGATGGGGTATCAACGGAGGTCTGTGAGTTGAATGTTCATGCTGGCAGGAAGGAGGCTACCTAGGTGGGAGATAAGGTATTGCTCCATCAACCTGCGTGTGGCCTCATCTTGACGGTAGAGGAGGCCATGGACAGACATGTTGGAGTGAGAGTGGTCTGTGGAATTGAAGTGTGTGGCCACAGGGAGATCCCGCCACTGCTGGAGGACTGAGCGCCGGTGTTCTGCGAAACGGTCTCCCAGTCTGCGGCGGGTCTCCCCAATGTATAAATGGCAACAGCGGGAGCACCAGATACAGTGTATCACCCCAGTTGACTCGCAGGTGAAGTGGTGCCTCACCTGAAGGGACTGTCTGGGGCCTAGGATGGTGGTGAGGGAAGAAGTGTGGGGGCAGGTGTAGCACTTCTTCCATTTGCAGGGATAAGTGCCTGGAGGGAGGTCGGTGGGGAGGGATGGGGGGGATGAATGGACAAGGGAGACGCGTAGGGAGCGATCCCTGCGGAAAGCCTGAGAGTTGGGGGAGGGGAAGATGTATCTGGTGGTGGGATCCCATAGGAGGTGGCACTTTAGGTGGAATGGTCTCGACTTCTCCTGATATACAAACCCACAGTGGGCAGAATTCAGCCCAATCTTTAAGCTGGACACTAAAGGAGAAGCAACACACACAACATACTGGAGGAACTCAGCAGGTTAGGTAGCATCTATGGAAATGAATGAACAGTCGACGTTTCGAGTCGAGTCCCTTCTTCACAATGAGAAGAACTTACAACACACCAGAGGCAGACAGGCCAGAGTCAGAGCTAGTTCAGGAGGGAGACAGCACATAGCACACTTGCAGATACAAACAGCCCCGGGCTGCAAAGATCAAGGCAAAGTGTTTACCTGGAAATACTCCCAATGGTTTAATGGGGCTTGTTGAGAGGTGCCTGAAAGGAAATTTGATTTCCTGGGGTTTTCGATCATTCTGGGTTTGCATCTGTCCTGAATGGGTTGCATGAAGATGAGCTGAGGGGTTGTGAATACGAAGTAGACAAGTGCAAAAAGTAAGATGCTGCTGCTGTCTGGTCCCGTCAGAAACGGCTCAGGCTCGGAGAAGGCTGCCCTGCCAAGTTTGTGTTTGGAAATGCTTCCAGAATATTCTAAATGCTCGCCATTGATGGAAGGCTCCTTTGCTCTCCGGCCATGAAGAAAAACTGCACATGCAGCAGCAATGGGTCGGCGAGCTGTTTCTTTCACATTCCTCTCTTCTACTCTCTCATCCATCTTTCCAACAGAAAGTTACAGGTTAAAACTCAGGCAGGTGCTCGCACATTGACACTGTTATGTTCAGGTAATGGGAACTATTATTAGTCAAACGCTGGTAAGATATTTGAAGTCCATCATTTTGAAAATGAACAAGGAAAGATTTAAATCCTGCCAAAAATATCTGCAAACCACGAAGCTATTGGATGTTTTAAAAAAAATTCAAGTGCTATCCTGATTTCCTCCATGGAAGGCCACCTTCATTCTTACGTAGTTTGTGAGTGTGGTTTGTAAAGGCTATGGGGTTCCAGGATTCATAAATGGAGGCAAAGAGCACAAAACCAGGGGAAACATATCGATCAAGAACCCAGGACAGAACAGCTCAGGAACAGACGCTTCAGACCATAAATTTAGTGTGACCATGGTGCCAATTAATCTGCACATGGTTTATCCCTCTCCGATCACATGCCGGTCTAAATTCCTCTGAAAACTTTGACGTGGTATCGGCTTCGACCAATTTCCCTGACAGCATGTTCCAGGCACCAACCAGCCTGTATCCCTGTAAGTCTCTGTTAAACCTTCCCCCCTTTCACCTCAGGCTACGTGAAGAAAAGAATGCATAGGATCAGGGTCGGCAGAGCCAGGAAACGGTGGCTGTTGGGAGTGCTCAACCAGATGCAGGCATGGAGTCTCGGGACCACTCCTGTGTCATAACAATTCTATCATCCTTTAATAAGTAATTATTTGATTTATCAGCAGATAATTAATTCCTCCCCTTCTTTGTCACAGATACACCAAACAACATTCCCCGCTCCTCTCCATCACATAAAATTCAGCTTATTAAAAAAATCGCAGGTAGAACACCGAGGTTTTCTGGGCAGAGGTGGGGGTGAGTTCTTTCCGGGTCCCCAGCACCACTTGTGAAACAGACCACAGCAGGTGAGGTTTACAGGAAACACTGCCCTGTCTCTCCTGCACAGGAGAGCACCCTCCCACTCTCTGCACACCCTGATGGTACTGACTCCCACGAGGTTGGTTCAGCCACAATGTCAAGAGAAGTTGAGGTTGTCCACCTTGGGGCAAAGGTTGAAAGGAGATGTGACAGAGGTGGACACAAGCTGGGTTCAGACAGGGGAAGTGGAGGGTAGCTGTGTCACTCAATCAATGGTTCAAAGGTCAGGGGAGAGAATTTTAAAATTGCAGGTGAAAGGTACAAGAGGAAATCATTTCTTTAAGAGAGAGAGAGAGAGAGAGAGAGTGGTTATAGTCTGGAATCCACTGTTTGTCAGGGTGATGGGAACAGAATGAATTGGATTAGCATTGGAGGCAGAAATAATTTCTGCTTAAAGCTAGCATGGATTTGATGGGCCGAATGGGTTTCTGTATTGTAATGATTTCATGAAGTCTTTCCACTGCTGTAATATGAACAACAGGCATATAGAGAAAGAAAAGCCCCACCAAGCACTGCGATGCATGGTCAATTAATCTGCGTTCTGTGCAAGAGAGAGGATATTGCAGCTATCTTTCCCTTACATCGCAAAATCGTTCTGTGCCATGGTGTTAGCCGTGTGGCCCAGCAGTTAATAGCACTGGAATCTCAGGGACATTTTGAGAATTAAAATAGTCTGATTGAGACCACTGTATAAATACGCAGACTCTTGACAGGCCGCCGTTGCAATAATGAAGAAAATACTGCAGCGATAATTACCAGAGATTCTGAGATTCTCGACATCTTGAGCAACACACACAAAATGCTGGGGGGGGGGGGGGGGTCTCAGAAAATCAGGCACATCTATGGAGGGAAATAAACAGTCGACTTTTCAGGCTGAGACCCTTCATCTAGGCCTGATAAAGAGTCTCAGCCCGAAATATCAATTGTTTATTCCCCTCCATAAATATAGCAGCCAATTTCTGTACAGAAAGATCCTACAAACTCTAATAATAACCTCATAGCCTAGAGTGATGAACTACCAGAAGGAATGCTGTCATTCTGTAATATTTCAAACAATCCTCATCTTAACCACACTGGTGATTTCCAACATCCACTTAAAATAGAAGATGTGATTTCAGTTTAACGCCTCATTTCAAGACGGGATCCCTCAAAATGCCAGGCTTCCAGACTCTGCAGGAAGGGCCGGCTGGGATGACATGGTCTGTGCTGGGAGGGCCAGCTGGGATGACGTGGTCTGTGCTGGGACGGCCAGCTGGGATTACGTGGTCTGTTCTGGGAGGGCCAGCTGGGATTACGTGGTCTGTGCTGGGACGGCCAGCTGGGATTACGTGGTCTGTTCTGGGAGGGCCAGCTGGGATTACGTGGTCTGTGCTGGGAGGGCCAGCTGGGATTACGTGGTCTGTGCTGGGAGGGCCAGCTGGGATTACGTGGTCTGTTCTGGGAGGGCCAGCTGGGATTACGTGGTCTGTTCTGGGAGGGCCAGCTGGGATGACATGGTCTGTGCTGGGAGGGCCAGCTGGGATGACATGGTCTGTTCTGGGAGGGCCAGCTGGGGTGACATGGTCTGTGCTGGGAGGGCCAGCTGGGATTACGCTGTCTGTGCTGGGAGGGCCAGCTGGGATGACATGGTCTGTGCTGGGAGGGCCAGCTGGGATGACATGGTCTGTGCTGGGAGGGCCAGCTGGGATGACATGGTCTGTGCTGGGAGGGCCAGCTGGGATTACGCGGTCTGTTTGTTTACTGAACCAGGGGATTTACGGGAAAGTTTAGAGAATGAGATTAAGGAAGCTGCACGAACAGTGTAACTCAGAAGCAGGTAGAGTACTGTGAAAAAGTCTTAGGCACATATATATAGCTAGGATTCCAAAGACATTTGCACAGTACTGTAGTAATTTTATGTATTGCACTGTACTGCTGCTGTGAAAAAAAAAGCAAATTTCATGACACGTGACTATTGATCAACCTCATTCTGATAAGGGTCTGAGAGTGGGAGGGGGATCCATGGTTGGGAAAAAGGGAATGGAGAGGGGAGGGAGCAGGAGGCACCAGAGAGACATACTGTAATAATAACTAAACCAGTTGTTTGGATCAAATGACCTTGCCTGGTGTTTCAGTGCTGGGTGTGTCTGCACCCATACCACCCCACCCCTCCTGTGGCACTCCTTATCTCCCACACCCCTCCCGCAGCACTCCACCCTCGCCATTCGGAACATCCTCTGCTCCCGCCAGATTTACCGACTCGCACTCCGCTCCTCGTTGACCAGTGCAATGCCATGCAAAAGTCTTAGGCACCCAGCTATACACAGACCCTTATTAGAATGAGGTTGATCAATAGTCACGTGTCATGAAATTTGCTTTTTTTTCACAGCAGTACAGTGCAACACATAAAATTACTACAGTACTGTGCAAATGTCTTTGGAATCCTAGCTACATATATGTGCCTAAGACTTTTGCACAGTACTGTAGGTGATATCCCATATGGCCATGGTGGCATTCATCACACACACACAAAACACATAAGTATGTACATCCATGTATCGTACATATACATACACACATACAGAAGCAAAGATACACTGATACTCAACATTAGTGGTTGGAGACATACACACAGCCACACATGTGGACACATAGGTATATAGACAGAAGTACGAACACGAACACACACACACATACGCGCGCATTTTAATCGACACAGCTCAGGGAACACAAATGTTTACACATTCACATACATAAAAGTACTAAACATACGCTTGAATATCATATGTACCATTTATTAGCATGAATCAATCTGTAAAATATCCCCAGCCTAGTGGAGTGAAGCTGTCAGATATCTGGGCATTATCCAATCCACCTTCAGCCCCAACTGCCAGACAGAAGACCCTTGAAACACATCTTGATTCGCAAAGGACAGTTGTTGTGTTCGATCTGTACCGAGGCCCAGCTGCCCCACAAATGTGAGCAGATTCTGGATCTTAGCATGTACAACCAGTACGTTCAGCAGCAATGTGTTCTGTTATACCACTAGAAACTCAGAAACCGCAGCACAGAATCTTTGCACATTTTCACCAAGAGACATGTTGTTCTTGAACCGAGACAGACAACAGACTCTGGGCTCTGAGTCAAACTTTCATACATAAAGTATCACAAATAATAAGTTAAAAGAAGCAAAGCTCAAACATATTAACAGGAAATGAAGATAGAGAAACAATACCTTTCTTAAATGACCATCGTTTCATCCAGAATTTAGAAAAGGAAGGCCAGGAGTTATTCAAGGGGGAGTCAGCCATTTAAAGAGTTTCAAGTTACTTTCAAACAAGCCTCAGGACTGTGAAGGTTCAGGCAGACAGAGGCAGCGAGAAGCAAAGATCGTAGCCCAATATCGAAACAGCTTCAAGAGCTGAGAGCTGCAAGGGGGTGGGGAGAGAGTGTGCTGTCATACTCTAGCAAGAGTGCCAGCATCTGAGGCCAGGGAAAAAACGGCTGTGGTTTCAGTGGGTGTAGTACAAAACAGAGCTGGGGCGAGTGGATAAGAGGGGAGAAGGGGAGGGCAGGAGAGAGAGAGAGGGGGGGAGGGGAGAGGGGAGGGGGGAGGGTGAGGGGAGAGGGAGAGGGGAGAGGGGAGAGGGGAGAGGGGAGAGGGAGAGGGAGAGGGAGAGGGAGAGGGAGAGGGAGAGGGAGAGGGAGAGGGGAGAGGGGAGAGGGGAGAGGGGAGAGGGAGGGGAGAGGGGAGAGGGGAGAGGGGAGAGGGGAGAGGGAGAGGGAGAGGGAGAGGGAGAGGGAGAGGGGAGAGGGGAGAGGGGAGAGGGGAGGGGGAGAGGGGAGAGGGGAGAGGGAGAGGGAGAGGGAGAGGGAGAGGGAGAGGGAGAGGGGAGAGGGGAGAGGGGAGAGGGGAGAGGGGAGAGGGGGAGGGGAGAGGGAGAGGGAGAGGGAGAGGGAGAGGGGAGAGGGGAGAGGGGAGAGGGGAGAGGGGAGAGGGAGAGGGGAGAGGGGAGAGGGGAGAGGGAGAGGGAGAGGGGAGAGGGGAGAGGGGAGAGGGGAGAGGGGAGAGGGAGAGGGAGAGGGAGAGGGAGAGGGAGAGGGGAGAGGGAGAGGGAGAGGGAGAGGGAGAGGGAGAGGGGAGAGGGGAGAGGGGAGAGGGGAGAGGGGAGAGGGGAGAGGGGGGAGAGAGAGAAAGCTGGGAAAGAACAGCAACAAACATTAGGAGCAGAACACAGAAAGAAACCAAGGAGTAAGGTAAAGGACAGAGAAATAAAGGAAAGGGGAGAGAGGGGAGGGTGACAGGAGAAGAAAGCAGTTTATATCCTGCTGTGGAAAATGGCAGAGGGGATATGGGGAAAAGGGAATAAAAGGAAAAGGATGGTGAAGAGAGTCAAGACAAGGAGTGTAAGTTAAAGGCAGATGGAAAAGGAGGAAAATAAACCGAGGGTGAGAGGGAGGAAAGAAGCGCGAAGCAAGAGAAAAAGAATGAGAAAGTGGAGGGTGAAAGAGAGAGAGGGAACAAGAGGGAGGGAGCGAGAGAGAAAGAACGAGAGGGAGAGAGAGAATGAGAGGGAGAGAGAGAGAATGAGAGGGAGAGAGAGAGAATGAGAGGGAGAGAGAGAACAAGAGGGAGAGAGAGAGAATGAGAGGGAGAGAGAGAACAAGAGGGAGAGAGAGAGAGAACAAGAGGGAGAGAGAGAGAACAAGAGGGAGAGAGAGGGAGCGAGCGAGAGGGCAAGACAGAACAACAGAGAGAACGACAGAGAGAACGAGTCAAATGCCTGCACCTCTTCCAACATTACATTTGCATGACTAGTCCCAGGACAAGAACCCTGTGGTGTCCCACTGGCTATTTCAGACCCTCTGTGACCTGTGGGCAGTGCAGGAGCTGGAGTGCATCCTCGATAGAGCATACCAAACTTAATTTATTCCCTTGATGTGATTTTAATAGTGTTGGTTTAAAACAAGACTTACCGCAAACGGAGGGAAACTCCCTCTAAAATGTCACATCAAATTTTCCCAAGACAGAGACAACACAGATAAGGTACTAAATAAATCTCCCATAAGACCATCCTATTAATCACTTCAAGGCCAGGAGTAAAGACAGAAACACTTAACAGATCTCTCTCCAGAGGTGCTGCCTGCCTCTCTGCATATTTCCAACACTTTCTATTTTCGTTTCAGATTACCAGCATTTGCAGTTATGTACTTTTTAACTCCCAGAGCAAGGACAACATAGATCAACTGGATTAGGAACTTCAACATTTACTTGATGTCGACGTGGATTGCTGATTAACAACAGAGGCCCCAATGGCTTTACCCTGTGGAAGCTATTGGCAATAATTAATAGTTGCCACTGCCAACATTTCTTGGAATATCTGAACTTAACACAGACCCCACAACAACAGAGCAAAATCTACTTCCTGCCTTTAACACATTTACATGGGACAGACAGGAAAGGAGTTTGCAAAGTCATAGCTCAAGTCTTCAGGTGTCAGCTGTGGTTCAACAGCTTGCAATCTGGCCTGTGAGTCAAAAAGGTTGAGTCCCACGCTAAAGCACTTCAGCACAAAGCTCAGGCTGGAGCACGCAGCACTGTCAGGAGTGCTGTTTCCAGAATGTGACACCGGGTGCAAGAGATCTCCTCATCAAAGGGATAGCAACAGATTCACATTCACACTGCCAAGGAAGGCAAACCTGAAGTTAAAACTCTCAGTAGAGTGCTAAGGTACCCTGCAGAATTGCAGAATCCAATGTTCTCAGGCGGAAGTGTGAGCACCCAGAGGTCACTGTACACATGTGTACCAGTGACGTAGGTAGAGAAAGGGAGAAGGGTCTGCAGAGTGCATACTGGGAGTTCAAAAAGAGATTTAAGAAACAGGACTTCATGGGTAGCGTTGCTCAGTTACCTCCAGTGCCATGTACTGGTGAGGTCAGACATAGAAGGATAGGGCAGGTGAATGTGTTACAGAAGCTATTACAGGGGTATAAGGCCAGGTTCTTAGATAATTGGAACTCTTCTGGGCTGTACAAGAGGGAAAAGGTTGCATCTGGACTGGAGAGGGACCAGCATCTTGGGAAGATTTGCTTGTGAGGGTTTCAGGACTGGCAGTGGGAAGGGGTGCTGAACAGAAATGAAGCAGCCTAAAAGTTAGGGGAAAACATCGTTGCCGATGGTCGTTTAGTTGACAGGACAGCCAGGAGCTTAGCAAAGAGAGAGGAAAGAATGGTGATTTAAACTGCATCCATTTCAATGCAAGAGGCTTAATAGGTAAGGCGGAGAAACTCAGGATGTGGATTAGCTCTGGGTTTGGGATGTTGTAGTCATAACAAGAAATGTGACCAAGGGAAGGACAGGACTGGTAGATCACTGTTACAGGGTACACTTGCTACAGGCATGATAGAGGTACAGGTAAGATGAGGTGGGCAGGGAAGGTTGCCAGTTTGATGAGGGAGAACAGTGCTTAGAGAGAATATTATTGGGGGAATTGTCAAGTGCGGCTATATGAGTAGGACAGAAACAAGAAGGGTTTGAACACTTTGATGGATGGTATTATGGGCTCCCTGATTATCAACAGGGCAGCAGATGTATAGGAAGTGCAGTTAATGGCAAGAATAATAGAGTAATATTGGTTGGAGATTTTAACTTCACTAACATTGACTGGGTCATTCATGTGCAAAGGGGTTTAGACAGGGTGGAATTTGAATCAGGAACTCCCTTTACTATCTTATCCTTCCCTGTTTTTGAAAAGCTGCTTCTTTAAAATTGGTAGCTTTAACGCTGACAATTTATTATAGTCATGCGTACCAAGGTACTGTGAATGACTTTGTTTTGCACGCCATCCACACAGACCACTTCATAATATCAGTGCATCAGACCCAAACCCTGCATTAGGACTCAATCCTACCCTCGCACGGATGCTGCTTGATCTGCTGGGTTCATCCAGCGACTGTGTGCTGCTCCATCTTTCAGCACCTGCAGTTCCTTGTGTCTGTATCCAAATAGGACGAGGACCAATAGTCTAGCGGAGACATTTGCTGAACCCCAGTCAAGGGGGGTCTAAACAAGCTTGGCAACTAACAAACACCGGACTGTAATTTCAGAGGGACAGAGGCAGTATTTGATGTGTAAGATGGGTTTTAGAGTCAAGACCAGAAAGTAGAGGAGTGAGTTTGGCAAGCAGAGGAAACAGAAGCTGAAAACACTGGCTGCAGTATACTTCAATGCAATGAGTCTTAGAAATATAGGTGAAAACCGAGGACAAAGTTAAATGTTAGAGATCATGGCATTCTGAAAAATTATTTCAAGGCTGACAGAAATGGCAGCTGGAATTGGTGAGGAGGGCGAGTGTGGAGAGTTGAGCAAAAATTGGGTTGTAGTCATGTAAGTTAACAAAGGAATTATAAGTTTGAGCGGGAATGATACATAAGACGCAGAAGCAGAATAAGGCCATTCGGCCCATTGAGTCTGCTCCACCATTCAATCATGGCTGATTTATTATCTCTCTCAACCCCATTCTCCTGCCTTCTCCCCATAACCTTTGACGCCCTGACTAGTCAAAAACCTATCAACTTTAGCTTTAAATACGCCCAGTGACTTGGCCTCCATTGCCGTCCGTGGCAATGAATTCCACAGATTCACTACCCTTTGGCTAAAGAAATTCCCCCTCATCTCTGTTGTAAAGGGACATACTTCAATTCTGAGACTATGTCCTCTGGTCCTACTCTTCCCTACTACAGGAAACATCCTCTCCACGTCTACTTTATCCAGATATTTCAATATTTGATAGACTTCAATGAGATCCCCTCCCCAAACCATCAAACACTCCTCATGCGTTCATTCTTGTGAACCTCCTCTGAATTCTCTCCAATGCCAGCACATTTTTCTTAGATAAGGGGCCCAAAATTGCTCACAATATTCCAAGGGTGGTCTGGCCAATGACTTATAAAGCTTCAACATTATATCCTTGCTTTTATATTCTAATCCTCTCAAAATAAATGCTAACCTTGCATTTGCCTTCCTTACTACTGACTGAACCTGCAAGTTAACCTTTAGGAAATCCTTCGTGACCATACACTTCCCTACACTATATTCCATCTGCTACTTATTTGCCCTTTCTTCTAATCTGCCCAAGTCCTTCTGCAGGATCCCTGCTTTCTTAACACTGCCTGCCCCTCCAACTATCCTTGTATCACCCACACTTTGGAAGTCTGATCACCTGGCTGTACTTCTCCAAGTATACATGGAGAGTGAAAACCACAGAACCAGTAGAGAGGACCAAAAAGGCATGGACAAGGGAGGCGGAGTAATGATTACAGCACAGCTTTGAGTCAGTACCGTCCAATGGCTGGACGGTATTCAGCAATTTATCTTTGAATCTGAATGAATACGCCAATGTTATCACCGATTTCATTAAAACCTACGTTGATGAATGTGAGCCTTCGAGAACATACCTTATGTACCCGAATCAAAAGCCATGCATGAACCAGGAGATTAGTGGTCTGCTGAGAGCTAGATCTATGGCATTCAAGTCTGCTGATCCAGGACCATACAAGAAGACTAGTTTCAACTAACGGAGGGCTATCTCAAGAGTGAAAGGACAATTCCAATTGAGGATAGAGGTGGAATTGGATGCACATTAGTTTTGGCAGAGGTTTGCAGGCCATTACTTCCTACAAAGTGAAACCTAACATCATGAACAACAGTGATGTTTCACTCCCAGATGAGTTCAATGCCTTTGAAAAGGAGAATAAAACTACAGCTTTGAGGATACCTGCAGCATCCAGTGACTCTGTGATCCTGTCTTGGAGACCAACGTCAGAATGTCTTTCAAGAGGCTGAACGTTTTTTCAAGGGGACAGGCCCTGATGGTGTACTTGGTAGAGCTCTGGAAACCTGTGCCAACCAACTGACATTTTCAATCTCTCATTGCTACAGTTAGAAATTCCCAGCTGCTTCAAAAGGGCAACAATTACATCAATGCCCAAGAAGAGCAGGGTGAGCTTCCTCTACGACCATCGTCCAGTAGCACTTACATCTACAGTGGTGAAGTGCTTTAAGAGGTCGGTTATGGCAGAATCAACTCCTGCCTCAGCAAGGGCCTGGACCCACTGCAGTTTGGCTGTGGCCACAATAGGTCTACTGAGATGCAATCTCATTGGCTCTTCACGGCCTTGAATCACCTGGACAATGCTAATACTTACGTCAAGCTGTTGTTTATTGACTATAGCTCAGTGTTTAACACAATCATTCCTACAGTTCTGATCAAAAACCACCAGAATCTGGGCCTCTGTACCTCCCTCTGTAACAGGATCCTCAACTTCCTCACTGGAAGACCACAGTCTGCGTGGATTGGAAATAACATCTCCACCTCACTGACACTGATAACGGACTTCAGAAAAGGTAAGACAAGGGAGCACACAGGGGTCCTCATCAAGGGGCGAGCAGTTTCAACTTCCTGGGTGTCAACATCTCTGAGGATCTATTCTGGGCCTAACATATCAATGCAGTTACAAAGAAGGCATGACAACACTATATTTCATTAGAAGTGAGGAGATTTAGTATGTCACCAAAGACACGCGCAAGTTTCAACACTTGTACCGTGGGGAGCATTCTAACTGGCTGCATTACTGTCTAGTATAAGGGTGGGAGGGAGGCTCCACACAGGATCGAAATAAGCTGCAGAAAGTTGTGAATTCAGTTAGCTCCATCGTGGGCACTAGCCTCCCCAGGATCCAGGCCATGCCTCAAGGTTGTAGTAGGTGCTTTCTATCTCCTGTCTCCACTAAGCCCACCTCCACACACTTGCCATTGGTTAATCTGACACATCAATCCTTAAGGTCCTCGAAAGGCCAATATGATATTGTATTGACTTTTCAAATGATTGAAAATTGCTTCACCGTCAATTAAAAATCCATGCTATAAATATCTGTTATTTCTCAGAGGAAGTGCTTCTTACTCTGGACTTGCTGCTGGCAATATCCCAGAAATCAGTTCTTTATTCCCTGGAGAAGTGGGATCTCTTGGAGTTTTGTCCCAATTTACCAAGTAGAGAGGAAGATTATGCAATGGATTTAGGACCCCCCACACGTGACACGTGATCGCAGCCTGGTCCACAGTCACAAGGAAATTAATCACTATTTGAAGGTGCAGATCATCTTAGCAGGTTAGGAAGAACGACTTGAGCAACACACACAAAATGCTGGCAGAAATCAGCAAATCATGCAGCGTCTATGGAGGAAACCCTTCATCAGGATTGGAGAAAAAGGGCGACCGAGGCCACAATAAGTAGGTGGGAGAGGGAAAAGTACAAACTGACAGGTGATAGGGATGAAGTAAGAAGCTGGGAGGTGATAGGCAGAAGAGGAATATAATAGGAGAGCAGAGTGGACCAAGGAAGAAAGGGAAGGAGAAGAGACAACAGAGGGAGGAGATGGTTAGTTGAGAAGAGAAGGGGTGAGAGGGTACCAGAATGAGGAATGGAAAAATAGAGAGAAGGAGGAAGGGCGGAGAAATTACCAGAAGCTAGAAAAATTGATGTTCATGCTATCAGGTTGGAGGCTACTCAGATGGATTATGAGGATTTACTCCTCCAACCTGAGCTTGGCCTCCTCATAGCAGTAAAGAGACCATGGACAGACATGTCAGAATGGGAATGGGAAGTCAAACTGCAATGAGAGCCGTTGGGAGATCCTTTTTTGACAGACAGAGCGAAGGTGCTCGACAAAGCAGCTCCCAATCTACATTAGGTCTCACCAATGCAGAAGAGGCTGCACCAGGAGCACTGGATCCAATAGATGAACCCGACGGACTCACAGGTGAAGTGCCACCCCATTTGAAGGGCTGTCTGGGGCACTGAATGATAGTGAGGGAGGAGGTGTAGCACTTGTCACACTTGCAGGGATCAGTGTTCGAAGAATGATATTCTTTTGTCATTTTGTGGACTACTTCAACAAGTGCCTGGGGGTGACAGATGATTGTTGTGGGCTTACTAAAAGAATTAAAAAAAAATACCAGGTGAAATTCCTTGCTTCCCCTTCACAAGTCCACCAGAGAAGGCAGACAAAGCCTCAGTTTAATACTTCAGCTGAGCTTCATCTAGTACTTCTAGATGAGATGAGTACTTCATCTCTGTCGACGCAATAGATGTTGAGAGACCCTACCAACCCTCTGAAAGGACATCAATGTGGGTGCATGTGCTTCATACTAACTCTGAAACTGTCCAAGGTGCTTTACATTGTAGCCTCACTGAGGGGTGGCGTCTCAGGTTTGCCAGGCTAAACAGGCTGCCTAAGCTTTACACAGCAAGATTCCACAAACTTCAAGGTCACTTTTGAATGCTGATGTTCAGTGCATCACCAGTAGAACCTGAGGGATTTAAGATATTGTTCCGCCCACCTATAACACAGAGGGCACAAGATCTTAACGGCAGGTACAAATAGGGTCCCAGCTTCTTACTGTAAATATAACAGTCCCATCTTCTTTAAGTGTACAGCAGTGACATGCAATGGCCACACACCAGTACTGCATGAATATATGGTATTTTCCATCACCAACAATAACAGCTTGTATTTACCCCAACACTCCAAAAGTTTTCACTAGAGTGCCAACAGGAAAATATTTAACACCACTGGATGTTGCAATAGGAACCTGAAAGCCTGTCAAAGTGGTTGATTTGAAAGAGCTCCTTAAAGGATGAGACAGATGTAAAGGAGGAGGGAGATTTAAGGAGGAAATTCTGGAGCTTGGGAGCGAGAGAAAGCAGGAGTGTGCAAGAACCAAGAAGAGATAGAGAGAGAGATAAATACTTTATTGATCCCAAAGGAAATGGCAATGTCACAGTAGCATTACAAGTTCACAGATATACAAATATTAGGGGAGAAGTAAGATGAGTAAAAATAAGTTACCTTAAACAGTCTAACAGGAGGGGGTCATCACTTCCCCAGCTATAGGTTGACTCATTATAGAGCCTAATGGCCAAGAGCAAGAATGAACTCATTTATCGCTCTTTGGAGCAGCACAGTTGTCTTAGTCTATTACTGAAAGTGCTCCTCTGTTCAGCCAAGGTGGCACGCAGAGGGTGAGAAACATTGTCCAGAATTGCCAGGATTTTCCGTAGGGTTCTTTGTTCAACCACAGCCCCCAGTGTGTCCAGTTTGACTCCTATAACAGAGCCAGGCTTTCTAATCAATTTATTGAGCCTGTTGGCATCACCCGCGTTGATGCCATTGCCCCAGCACACCACCGCATAGAAGATTGCACTGGTGACAATAGACAGATAGAACATGTAAAGGAGAGGCCTGCAGACTCCAAAGGACCTTGGTCTCCTCTTTTTATACACATCCTCTATATTGGTGCTCCACTCAAGTCTGTCATCCAGGTACTTGTAGGTCCTCACCACATCCACGTCCTCCCCATCATTAGTAACAGGGAACAATGCAGGTTTAGTCCTCCTAAAATCCATTACCATCTCTTTGTCTTACTGACTTGAGCTGCAGATGATGCAGTTTGCACCATTTGACAAAGTCTTCCAGCAGGCCCCTGTATTCATCCTCCCTTCCTTCCTTTACACACCCAACTATTGCTGAATCATCAGAGAATTGCTTCAGATGGCATGACTCAGTGTTATATCTAAAGTCCGAGGTACGCAGTGTAAACAGGAAGGGAGCCAATACAGTCCCCTGTGGGGCCCAGTGCAGATTATAGCCATGTCTGACGCACAGCTCTGAAACCGCACAAACTGGTCTGTCAGTCAGGTAGTCCATTATCCAGGGTACAATGGAAGTGCCAGTCTGCATTGAACGGAGATTTTCTCCCAGCAGTGAGGGCTGCATGGTACTGAAGGCACTTGAGAAATCAAAAGTCATGATCCTCACAGTGCCCCCCAGCTTATCCAGTTTCTATTCAGATTCAGATTTATTTACCACAGGTACACACAGTGAAACGCGCTGCTTCTGTTAACAACCAACACACCCAAGAAGGTGCCGGGGAAGCCCACAAACATCACCACCCGGTCCAGTACCAACAAAGCATGCCACATTACTTGGCAGAACAACACAGAACACAAAACAGAACATACCAAGTGACAGAGCAACAACAGCCAAACAATCCCCATTCTTCCCTCCCAAGCTTGCGTATACAGTCTTCTAACCACCAAGACAACACGTACAAACAAGCTGGAGGAACTCAGCAGGTCGGGCAGCATCCGTGGAAACGAGCAGTCAACGTTTCGGGCCGAGACCCTTCGTCAGGGCTGAAGAAGGAGGGGGCAGGGGCCCCATAAATAAGGTGGGGGGGAGGGTGGAAGGTGCCAGGTGAAAAACCAATCAGAGGAAAGATCAAGGGGTGGGGGAGGGGAAGCAGGGAGAGGATAGGCAGGAAAGGTGAAAAAGGAATGTAAGGGGAAAGCACTGTGTAGTAGAAGGAGGCAGAATCATGAGAGAGGTGATAGGCAGCTGGAAGAGGAGGCAGAGTGAAAGTGGGATGGGGGAAGGGAGAGGGAGGGAATTACCAGAAGTTGGAGAATTCAATGTTCATGCAAGGGGCTGGAGACTACCCAGACGGTATATGACATGTTGCTCCTCCAACCTGAGTTTGGCCTCTTCATGGCAGTAGAGGAGGCCATGTATGGACATATCCGAATGGGAATGTGAAGCAGAGTTGAAGTGAGTCGCAACCAGGAGATCCTGTCCGTTGTGGCGGATGGAGCGGAGGTGCTCGACGAAGCAGTGCTGAGATCCTCCAGCTTGTTTGTACGTGTTGCTTTGACCACAGCATCTGCAGTGCACTTTGTGTTTATAACCCCCAAGAGATGCCAGCTTCTTTAGCCTCCAGTGGTCGCATGGAATCGCAGACACTGGGCCTTCAACTTCCCCGATATAGGAAAATTTTCCCTATGCACTATACCGTATATAAGAAAAATTAATCTCAACTTTACATCAAACATTATCGTCAGATCATTTCCACACAATTCTTATCTCCTTTCTGATTCTAGATCGATATTTATCAATGGTTATCTACTGTGCAAGATTACGGACTTGCTGAAAAGGCAGTCCTGAAGGAGCATAGTACTATTGAAGAGACACCACACCGTCTAGAGAGCAGCAGAGAGGAAGTGTTTCACTGAATGCAGCACTACCAGAGGGGCAGTACCAAAAAGATGCCACCCTCCTCTCGAGTACTGAGAGTGAGCTACAATGTCAAAAGAGTAATGTTGAGGGCAACGCTAAGCTCTCAGAGAGGCAATCCTGAGGGAGCACTGCAGTAGACAATAAAACAGGGGGGCAGAATTAGGCCATTTGGTCCATTATGGCTGATACATCATCATTCTCAAACTTTGATGCCTTTACTAATCAAGAATCTAACAACACACACCCTGCCAAAGTGTCTTGACCCAAAACATCGATTGTACTCTCTTCCACAGATGCTGCCGGCCTGCAGAGTGCCACCAGCATTTTGTGTGTGTTGCTTGGATTTCCAGCATCTGCAGATTTTCTCTTGTTTAATAATCTACCAATCTCTGCTTTAAATGTACCCAAAGACTTGGCCTCCACAGCTATCTGTGGTAATGAATTCCATAGATTCACTGCCTTCTAGCTAAAGAAATTTCACCTCATCTCTGTTCTAAAGGGAAATCCGTCTGTTCTAATGATGTGCCTTCTGTTTCTAGACTCCCCAGCTACAGGAAACATCCTCTACACGCCCACTCAATATTCTTTCAATATGTTCAACGGGTGTCTGTGACATTCCCCCGTCAATCTTCTAAACTCCAGCAAGTACAGGCCAGGCACTCCTCAAACAATAACCCTTTCATTTTTGAGAAGCTATCAGCCTCTGAACCCTCTCCAATATTCAATATTGAACAATATTGTTAAAAGGCCAAGGGAGCAGTGCATTACAAGAGGCACAGTACTGAGGTGGTGCCACGTCAAGGGAGAGAGCATAGTGAGGTAATGCCGCTCTGTTCAAATTCAGTTTTAAACTCCTGGGGGCGCACATCTCGCACAACCTCTCATGGTCCCAGAAAACACCCTACACTGTCAGGAAAGGTCACCAACGCCTCCACTTTCTGGGGAGGCTGAAGAGAGATGGACTATGCACATCTATACTCACATACTTGTAAGGATGCACAGCTGAGAGCATCCTAACATGCTGCATCAACGCATGGCATGGAAAGTGCACTGCGGCATTCAGGAAGGCTCTATAACGGGTAGTCAAAACTGCCCGCCACCCACCATCAAAGACGTAAATACAGAAAAGTGCCAGAAAAGGCCCAGTAACGTCATGAAGGATCCCACCCACCCTGCTCGTGCTCTGTCCCACTTCCAGCAGGGAGGAGGCTACATAGCATCCACACCAGGACCAGCAGACTCAAAAATGGCCAATTTCCCCAAGGAGAACCATGGGAGAGCCACCGTCTCAGGGCAATGTGGAAAAAGTGCTACGATTTGAAAGGGGAAAACTCAGCAAGTGCAAACTTGCGGGAATCATCCCAGGAATGAAAGGGTTAACGTACGAGGTGCACCCGATGGCCCTCGGCTGGTAGTCACTGCAATTTGGAAGAATGAGAAGGAATCTCATCGAAATCTACCCAATATTGAAAGACCCAGACAGAGTGAACTTGGAGAGGATGTTTCCAATAGTGTGAGAGTCTAGGACCAGAGGGCACAGCCTCAGAATAGAAGAATGTTCTTTTAGGGCAGAAATGAGGAGGAATATCTTTAGCCAGAGGATGGCAAATCTGTGGAGTTTATTATCACAGACAGGCATGTCATGTTATTGGATACATTTAAAGTGGAAGTTGATAGATTCTCAATTAGTCAGGGTGTCAAAGTTTACAAGGAGAAAAGCAGAAGAATGAAGTTGAGTGTGAAAATAAATCAGCCATGATTAGATAGTAGAGCAGACTCAATGGGCTGAATGGCCCAATTCCACTAGCATGTCTTCTAGTCTTATCGTGAAGAGACAGAACTAAAGGAGCACTGCATCCTCGATCAGGAATCTGATGAACAGTATTTAAGGAGCTACCTTCCTCTTCAGCAGTTCCTTCAGATTACAGACAACTTGTTTCCACCTGCTGGTTTTGAGATAACTAACAAAGTATATGTGGAAACTAAGCTTTTCCTCAGATGGTCAAAAGGTGGCTGTTGGGGTGAGCAGGTGGGTAGTCAGTGATGCACTTGCAGTATCTCATAGCCTTCATCTGCTCCCGTTTCATGACCTTAAAGTACTAATATCATCTGAAATACCCTTCCCCACTTTGAGTGGCTAGAGGTACCCAGAGTCTGTGGAGATGTTGCATTTTTCTCTCACTGAGGAGATATGTGAATCTTTTTCTCTGTCTATCTCTTCCCACAACACTGCCAGAATAGAGTGTCTGCGTCAAGAGAATAGAGCTTCTGGTACTGGGGACACTGGAAAGAGGACAATGAAACTGTTCATTCTTTCTGCAAATTCTGAGGATTTTTGTGGAAACAGCGTTGTTGGAACCTTTGAGGGCCTTGAAATTCCCACTGTAGGCAGTTCAGGTCTCAGAAGCGTACAGGAGGGCAGGAGTCACTGCTGTCTGGCAGACTATGAGTTCTGTGATAGGTCTGAGCTCTTGATATGAAAACAGAAAATGCTGCAAACATTTAGCAGGTCAGGCAACATCTGTGGAAAGTGAAACAGAGTTAATGTTTCAGTTCATTCCTCAGAACTTTACTGACAAATGGCGGAGACCCTTCATCAGGAGCCAAAATGTCAACTGTTTATCCCTCTCCGTGTATGCTGCCTGACCTGCAGAGTTTCTCCAGCGTTTTGTATGAGCTACTCTGGATTTCCAGCATCTGCAGAATCTCTTGTGTTTAATGTTTTCAGCATTTTCTATTTTTAGTTCATAGTTCCAGCATCTGCAGTTTTGTTTCGATTTCCACTTACTGAAGTGGCAATTTTCGAAAACCCAAAAGGAGTACAGCACAGTTGGAGGAGCCCAATTAACAAGATGCTATGTTGTCAGAGAAGCAATACAGACTGTTCTTACTGAGGAAGTGGTCTGGTCAGAGGGGCAGTGCTGAGGGAGAACTGTCCTGTCCTGTAAGCAGTAACACAAATGGTGCATTGTCAAAAGGTCAGTAGCAAGTGAGGAAGCAGAGCTAAGGATGTGGCACATTGTCAGAGAAACAATAATTGAGGTAGTGTGGTACCATCATAGACCATAACAGCGCAGTACAGGCCCTTTGGGCCAACATTTTAACCTACTCTAAGATCAATCTAACCCTTCCCTCCTACATAGCCCTCCACTTTTCTATCAGCCATGTGCCTCTCTAAGAGTTCCTTAAATATCTTTTAATATAGCTACCTCTACCACCACTTCTGTCAGAGAGTTCCATGCACCCACCACTCTCTATTTTAAAAAGTTACTGTACCTCTGACAACTTCATATACTTTCCTCCAATCACCATTGCCCCTTGTAATAGCCATTTCCACCTTGGGAAAAGTCTCTGGTTATCCACTTGATCTATGCCTCTTATCACCTTGTACACCTCTATCAAGCCATTTGTCATCCTCCTTCGCTCCAAAGAGAAAGCCCTAACTCGCTCAAATCTATCTTCATAAGACATGACCTCTAGTCCAGACAACATCCTGGTAAATCTCCTCTGCACCATCTCTAAAGCTTCCACATCTTTTCTCCAATGAGGCAACCAGAAACAAGCGCGCCAGGGGTAAGATATGTTAAAGTGCCGGGGTTAGGACTGAGCTTAAGTTACCATTCAATGTATTTTAGTAAACTATTTAAGAACTTTTGAAAAGCTATTTATTAATGCTTTTTGAGAGGGTGATTTTAGATGCATATCATATTTATACTGAGTTAAGTATTGTATGTAATTAGTTTTGCTACAATAAGTGTATGGGACATTGGAAAAAATGTTGAATTTCCCCATGGGGATGAATAAAGTATCTATCTATCTATCTATCTATCTAAGTGTAATCTAACCAGGATTTTATAGAGCTGCAACATCACCTCCATCTCAATCTCCCAACTAATGAAGGCTAACTCACTTTTTAATACCCCTATCAACTTGTGGGGCAATTTTGAGGGATCTATGGACGTGGAACACAAGCTCCGTCTGTTCCTCCACACCTACAAGAATCCTGCCCCTAACGGAGGAGCAGTACTCAGCAAATGCTGCACCTTAGGGCAGACGGTAGTAAGAGAGTGCTGGATTGTCAGAGAGGTAGTAATGGGGATGTGCTGCATTGTAAGAAATACTATGTCCTGAGGTGTCAGAGGAGGTTATTACCAGAATGGTAGGATGTGTCTTTTGTTTCAGTGGATTTACAAGATTTCAAGGTAGCCACCTTTGGTGTTATACACAGCGGAACTGTTATTGTCCTGTAAATAATTTGTTAAGACAAATGAGCAGCATAATTTATTCTTCCTGTGAACCTTTCCTGCCCCATTACCCTTGCTAAGATTACACTGGCCATTGTGGTTAAGGTGCCATTAACTACCGGCATGAAGTTTGCAGAGCTAACTTGATTTATTGACATACTTTGTAAATGTGTTGTGGAGCTGTGAGCTTCTGTCTATTCCTGCAGCAAAACTTGATTTTTTCGCTTTTGTTACTGATTCTTAGGTTGGATATTCAAACACAGTTGGGGAGGCAACTCAAACCCCTGCAGTGTCCTGGGATGACGAGAAAGATGGTTTATCTGACCTACTGATTTGAAAGAAAATCTTGAATTCACAAAACTCCCTCACAGCTTCAGTACATCCCAAAGTCCTTTACAGACCGGAAGATACTTTGCAGTATGCTCATTCCTATAATGCAGGGAATCTGTGCATGGGATGATCCCACACATGACAAAGTAACAATGTGATTCCTTTTGGAGTAATATCAAATGAATCAGAATTAGGTTTAACACCATTGGCATATGTTGTAAAATTTGTTAACTTTACGGCAGCAGTACAATGGAATATACGAAAAATAAATATAGAGGAAAAAACTGAATTACATTATGTATGTATATGTTTATTAAATAGTTAAGCTAAAATAAGTACTGTAGTGCAAAAAAAAACAGAAATTAAAAAAGGTAGTGAGGAAGTGTTCATGGGTTCAATGTTCATTTAGAAATCGGATGGCAGAGGGGAAGAAGCTGTTCCTGAATCACTGAGTGTGTGTGCCTTCAGGCTTCTGTACCTCCTTCCTGATGGTAGCAATGAGAACAAGGCATGTCTTGGGTGGCGGGGATCCTTAACGAAGGACACCACCTTCCCAAGGTACCGCTCCTTGAAGACGTCTTGGATACTACAGAGTCTAATACCCATGATGGAGCTGAGTAACTTGACAAGTTTCTGCAACTTACTTCAATCTTGTGCAATAGCTCCCCTACCCCCCATTATCAGACGGTGATGCAGCCAGTCAGAATGCTCTCCACTGTACATTTGTAGATGTTTTTGAGAGTTTTAAATGAGAGATAAATACAGACCAGGACATTGGGAATAACTACCACCTACGGTACATTGAAATGTTGCCCGGGGATCTTTTACGTCCAGGCTGGACAGACAGGGCTTGTTTAACGTCCAGTTATGCAGGACAGCTTCAGTACTGGAACAGAAAGTCAGCTGCCAATCTATGTCCATGCATCCTAAATTGTGCAGGCAAAGGATTCTCCATCAAGTAACAGAAATTGTAGTACCCCAAATGTATTAAAAAAACACAACCTATTTGCATCTGTATAGTACTTTTACGATAAAAAAAACACAACTTTAAACATTTCACAGTCCAAAAAATGTACCTGTTGGTAGGTTAGCTGGTCATTGTAAATTGTCCTGTGATTAGGCTGGGGTTAAATCAGGGGTAGCGTGGCTCAAAGGGCCAGAAGGGCCAATTCTGTGCTGCGTCTCAGTAAGTAAATGTATTACAGGGCTGGAGGGATAGTAAACAGCATTCAATGGAGAGAGCTAAGCAACACCACAACCAACAGGTCAGATTGCAGCTTTGCAGTCTAGCTGCATCTCATTGTGAATGTGGTTGACCTGATCGTTGACCTGAAATGTTAACACCGTTTCTTTCTCTGCTGCCAAGCATTTTGAGCACTTTTCTGTTTTTAGTATAGGTTTCCTGCACCTACCGTCTGTTTTTATTTCCAACAGAGATAAATAAGCATTTCCTCAGCTCAAATTTCCTTACCGCCTGAATCCATTGAGTCTGAGCTGACTCACAAAGCATCCCCATCAATTCCATTTTCCCCACTTATTTCCCTGTGATCTCTCAGGTGTAACAACTCTTTTCTTGACTCTCTGACACTAGGGGCAATTTACAGTGACTATGAACTCACCCAGGACAGGGGAGGAAACCGGGGCACTCAGGGGAGACCAGCTAGTCACAGGAAAAATTGTGTAAGCTCCAGAGGGAAGCCAGGATTGAACCCAGAGGACAGCATTGTCTGCCCTGCCACAGTGTCAGCCACAAGACAGAGCCGAGCAGCTTACTTACGTTTGCCACTCTTCCCCCACACACAAAACACACATTCTCTCCAACACAGGAGCACCATGATGCAGAGTGAAACCTGCAAATTGCACTGCAGTTGTTCAGCCAAGTTACACCAACAGCACTTCCTCTATCACCAAGAGTGACAAGGACAGCAACTGCCTGGGGACGTTACCACCAGCCTCTTGAAGTAGTAGACTACCTCAAACTTGGAAATACATCTCCAATCCTTCATCCTAATTTGGAAACGCATCTGTAATCCTTCATCATTTTTTTTTTGGGTCTGACTCCCGGGACACCGTTTCCAACAGCACGAGGACACAGCACCTTCTTCACCGCAGGACCTGCAGCCGTGGAAGAAGGTAGCTCACTTCTGAAGGGCCACAAGGGTGTGCAATAATTGCTAGCCCACCTCCGAAATTAAGCTGCCACAAACGCAGAGATAATCAACACAGTCGCTACAGCGTGTGAGTCAAAGGACATCAATTGTCCCCCGATCTCAGATGCAGTGACATCTCCGAGAAAACGGGTTGGTCAGCATCGAGCATTAACCTGGCCCCAACCCACCCAGGGTAATGAATGGGGGAGGGGGATTACATGCTGCAACCAGAACTCCCTCCCCACCCAAGAGTTTAATTTGAAATTCTGCAGCAGAAGGTGCAGATGTCACCCCCCACATACATGTACAGGCATCCCTCCACATGCGGAGGTACAACTCACTGAGGTGAGGTCCCAGACGACCGGCCGGTCCTGAGCTTCGGCTCCTACCCCCCCTCCGGCACCTTCCGTCCGAGTTTTCTTCCGAAGACTGGCGAGTCTGAAGCTTCACACGTGACCGTTCTGATGAAACGAAGCGAGAGGAAGCTTGCGGTCGCTGGAGCTGTTCGTGTTTTGTTTTCTTCACACACTCGGGCTGAGGACTCGCTTCTCAGGCGTTGACAGGTCCGGCTGCCACTTCCTGAGCGCTCCGAGGGCTGCGGCCCCGGTGTTTCCGCCCCCTCGCCGGCTCTGGAGCAGAGACCCCCACCCACCGGCCCAGCGAGCAGCCGGCTCCCCCTCACCCCCACCCCGTCTCCCCACTTCCTCAGCTCTCGCCTGTCTCTCTCCCCATCCCATCCCCCAACTCCTCCACCCCCACCCCCAGCTCTCCCATCCCCAACCCCTACCCCTACCCCTGCCCCTGCCCCTGGTTCCCTCTCCCAGCCTGCCCCTCCCCCTCACCCCCACCCCGTCTCCCCTTCGCCCCACTTCCTCAGCTCTCGCCTGTCTCTCTCCCCATCCCATCCCTCAACTCCTCCACCCCCACCCCCAGCTCTCCCATCCCCAACCCCTACCCCTACCCCTGCCCCTGCCCCTGCCCCTCCCCCTCGCCAGCACCTTGGCCCCTTGGCCCGCATCGGCTCTCTCGCGTAACGCCACCACCACCACCCCCCCCCCTTCCCTGGCTCGGCCCTTCACCTTCCCGAAACCCCTTGCCCCTACTCTACGCCCGTCCTTATCAAAACCTTAATCTGTCACCATCTTTAAAACAAAATTCTGAAGTTCTGCACAAACCACTTTTTAAAGATTAGCTCCAACCCCGAAAGGTGGGAACTAATCTCTTTCTTAAGTGAATGATTTTTCCCCTAATCAGCCAACCCCTGGATCTACATTCTCCCACAAGTGGAAAGACCTTCTCCTCATCCACACAGCCAAAAACCTGGCAATCTCATCTCTGAACTGTATCTGATACATTAACATCCCCCCTTAAATAAAAGGTCCAATACTACACAAAGTGCTCTGGATGTTGCCTCACCTGTGTTGTGTGCAACTGAAGGATAATCTCCCTGTGTTTGTAGTCCACCCTCCTATCAATAAGCAATAACATTCTTGAGATACACCAAGAATGCAGATGCTGGAATCTGGAGCAATGTTTTGCTGGAGGAACTCAATGCAGGGACATCTGCTAGGGGAAGATGCTGTTTAACCTGCTAATTTCCTTCAGATAACACTTTTCACTTTCCTAGTTACTCACTGTATCTATGTATCTCTCTTATAGAGTCATAGAGCCTATGGCTCAGAAAGAGGCCCTTTGGACCAGCTGGTCAAGGCTAACCAAAATGCCCTTGAGCATTTTGTAAATTATGTGCAGAAGCATCAAGATTTCTGAATGCTGGTATCTATCTCTCTCTCTCATTATTTTTGTAATCTGTTTCTCTTTTAAGTCATTTTGTCAAAATGGCCAAATTTGTATTTTTACACATTATACTATTTCAAAGTAACTGACGTAGTTTCCTAATTTTAATCTCCCTGAGGAAGGGGCTCTTTGTTACAATAGGCAATAAGTGCAGGAGTAGGCCATTCAGCCCTTCAAGCCAGCACCGCCATTCACTGTGATCATGGCTGATCATCCACAATCAGTACCCCGTTCCTGCCTTCACCCCATATCCCTTGACTCTGCTATCTTTAAGAGCTCTATCTAACTCTTTCTTGAAAGCATCCAGAGAATTGGCCTCCACTTACTTCTGAGGCAGAGCATTCCACAGATCCACAACTCTCTGGGTGAAAAAGTTTTCCTCAACTCCGTTCTAAATGGCCTACCCCTTATTCTTAAACTGTGGCCTCTGGTCCTGGACTCCCCCAACATCAGGAACATGTTTCCTGCCTCTAGCGTGTCCAATCCCTTAATAATCTTATATGTTTCAATCAGATTCCCTCTCATCCTTCTAAATTCCAGTGTATACAAGCCCAGTCGCTCCAATCTTTCAACATATGACAGTCCCTCCATTCCGGCAATTAACCTCGTGATCCTACACTGCACTTCTTTAATAGCAAGAATGTCCTTCCTCAAATTTGGAGACGAAAACTGAACACAATACTCCAGGTGTAGTCTCACCAGGGACCTGCACAACTGCAGAAGGACCTCTTTGCTCCTATACTCAACTCCCCTTATGACGGCCAACATGCCATTAGCTTTCTTCACTGCCTACTGTACCTGCATGCTTACTTTCAGTGACTGATGAACAAGGACACCTAGATCTTGTTGTACTTCCCCTTTTCCTAACTTGACACCATTTAGATAGTAATTTGCCTTCCTGTTCTTGCCACCAAAGTGGATAACCTCACATTTATCCACATTAAACTGCATCTACCATGTATCTGCCCACTCACCCAACCTGCCCAAGTCACCCTGCATTCTCCTAACATCCTCCTCATATTTCACACTGCCATCCAGCTTTGTGTCATCTGCAAATTTGCTAATATTACTTTCAATCCCTTCATCTAAATCATTAATGTATATTGTAAATAGCTGCAGTCCCAGCACTGAGCCTTGTGGTACCCCACTAGTCACTGCCTGCCATTCTGAAAAGGACCCGTTAATCCCTACTCTTTGTTTCCTGTCTGCCAACCAATTTTCTATCCATGTCAGTACCCTACCCCCAATACCATGTGTTCTAATTTTGCCCACTAATCTCCTATGTGGGACCTTATCAAAGGCTTTCTGAAAGTCCAGGTACACTACATCCACTCACTAATCTCCTATGTGGGACCTTATCAAAGGCTTTCTGAAAGTCCAGGTACACTACATCCACTTTCTAGACAAGTTGTGCCTTCCCAAAATAAAGGGAATTTGGAAAATGAAAACTATCCAATTTCTTCTTTTAAGATCCCAGGATGAAATCCACCAGGATCTGGAGACTCGCTCTGCATCAGTTCCCTAGTGACTGAGATTTTGCTGGATTCTTCTTCCCTTCCAACCAAAAGCTGATCGACATCTCTTGGCGGGTTGAATTCAGCGCGAGAGGTTGTTCATTAGTGACACATAGCTAAGTTTAAGAGCTTGTGAGCTCTCAGCTTCTTTTTGGCGGGCAGAAATCAGCGCGAAAGGTCGCTCGTTGGTGACACAATACAGCTTAAAGAGAGCTCGGATGCTCAGTGCTTTCTTTTGGTGGGTTGAAATCAGCACATGGCCAATAAAAAGAAAGGAGGTGCAAGTGGAGCGGCCATTGTGTGAGTGGGGCAGTATTAGAGCTGTCTGGCTTTGACTCAACAGGTTTGAGGAAGCAAAGGCAGCATTTCTAAGTAAACAAGTAGGTAAGAAAGTTTACAGTAAGTTTTTTCTTGTTAGTACTTTGCTAGTGTGCTGAGAATAGACACGGAGGTAGTGGTAAGTTCCTTGTGTGAGATATGGGAAATCTGGAACACCTCCAGTCTCACTGAAAACCATATCTGCACAAAGTACATTGAGCTGCAGCTCCTTAGAGATGATGTTAAGGAACTCGAGCTGCAGCTCGATAACTTTTGACTCATATGGGAAAATGAGGAGGTGATAGATAGGAGCTAGAGGAGGTAATCAATCCTAAGTTGCAGGAGGCAGGTGCCTGGGTGACTGTCAGGAGTAGAAAAGTGAATAGACAGCCTGTGGAGAGAACTCCTGTGGCTGTTCCCCTCAATAATAAGTATTCCTTTTTGGATACTATTGGGATAGCGGACCTACCGGGGGAAGATGCAGGAGAGGGGGAATTGGAAAGCTTTTAGAAAATAACAGAAGGTAAGTAAAAAAGGCATAAAGAGAGAAAAGATTAAATATGAAGGTAAGCTAGCCAATAATATAAAAGAGAATACCAAAATATATATATATATAAAGAGTAAAATGGAGATGAGAGTGATTATCGGATGGCTGGATAATGATGATGGATAGGTAGTAATGAGGGACAAAGAAATAGGAGAGGAACTTCATAAATATTTTCCACCAGTCTTCACTGTGAAAGACACTAGCAGAATGCAAAAGTGTCAGGGAGCAGAAGTGAGTGTAGTTGCTATTACTAAGGAGAAGATGCTTGGGAAGCTGAAAGGTCTGAAGTTAGATAAGTCATCTCGACCAGATGGACTGCACCCCAGGGTTCTGAAGGAGGTAGCTGAAGACATTGTGGAGGCATTAGTAATGATCCTTCAAGAGTCACTAGATTCTGGAATAGTTCTGGAGGTGTTTGCTGTCTTGAAGCAAGTCAGAGTGGACAAATTCCCAGGACCTTACAAGCTGTTTCTTCGGACTCTGTGGGAGGCAAGTGCAGAAAATGCAAGGGCCTAACAGGGATATTTGAATCATGCTTAGTGACAAGTGAGGAACTGGAGGACTAGAGGATAGCTAGTGTTGTTCTTCTGTTTAAGAAAGGCTCTAAGAATAAACCATGAAATTACAGGTCAGTGATCCTGACATCATTACTGGGAAAGTTATTGGAAGGTATTCTAGGAGGCTGGATATATGAGTATGTGGATAGACTGCAATTGATTAGGGATAGTCAGCATGTCCTTGTGCGTGGTAGGTCATATCTAATCAGTTTTAGAGAGTTTTTTGAGGATGTAACCTGTAAAGTTCATGAAAGCAAGGCAGTTGATGCTGTCTACGTGGACTTTGGCAAAGCATTTGACAAGGTCCCCAGTTGGTCAGGAAGGTTTAGTCACTTGGCAATCAAGATGGGGTATTAAATTGGATTAGACATTGGCTCTGCAGGAGAAGCTAAAGAGTGTTATTAGATGGTTGACTGGAGGCCTTTGACTTAGACAAATTGGGGGAAATGGACAAAAAAGTGGCAGATGGAATATAATGTAGGAAAGTGCTCATGCATTTTGGCAGAAGGAATAAAGTGTGGACTATTTTCCAAATGGGGAGAAAATTAAAAGATCAGAGACCCAGAGGGACTTGGGAGTCCTCATACAGGATTCCCTAAAGTTTAACTTGCTGGTTCAGTGATGCACCATCAATAACTCACTCTGAGACGTAAGAAGCGAGATATCGGCTTTTATTGACTGGAAGAATGAACAACACTACATCCTGGAGAATGAGGCCGGGCACAGGCCTCAATCGCCTTTATACAGGGGTCTGTGGGAGGAGCCACAGGAGCAGTCAGCAGGGGGGTCTGTGGGAGGAGCCACAGGAGCAGTCAGCAGGGGTCTGTGGGAGGAGCCACAGGAGCAGTCAGCAGGGGTCTGTGGGAGGAGCCACAGGAGCAGTCAGCGGGGGGTCTGTGGGAGGAGCCACAGGAGCAGTCAGCAGGGGTGTGTGGGAGGAGCCACAGGAGCAGTCAGCAGGGGTGTGTGGGAGGAGCCACAGGAGCTGTCAGCAGGGGTCTGTGGGAGGGGCCACAGGAGCAGTCAGCGGGGGGGGGGTCTGTGGGAGGAGCCACAGGAGCAGTCAGCAGGGGTCTGTGGGAGGAGCCACAGGAGCAGTCAGTGGGAGGAGCCACAGGAGCAGTCCAGACAAGTATATGTAGTTCACCACATTCAGTCAGTGGTAAGGAAGGCAAATGCAATGTTAGCATCCATTTTGAGAGGATTAGAATACAACTTAAGAATATAATGCTGAGGCTTTGTTCAGGCCACCCTTGGAATATTGTGAGCAATTTTGGGCCCCTCATCTAAGAAAAATGTGCTGGCATTGGAGAGGTTCCAAAGGAGGTTCATGAGATTGATTCCAGAAATGAAAGAGTTAACATATAAGAAGTTAACACTAGAGGTTAGAAGAATGAGGGGGGATTTCACTGAAATCTATCGAATATTGAAAAGTCGTGATAAAATGGATGTGGCGAGGATGTCTCCTATAGTGGGGGAGTTTAGGGGCAGCCTCAAAATTGAGGGAAGTCCATTTAGAACAGAGATGAGGAAGAAGTTCTTTAGCCAGAGGGTGGTGAATCTGCTTGCTTTTTCTGGCAGATGGACCATAGGTGCTCAGCAAAGAGGTGCTCCCGGCATGGCCTCCTGTATATCGGCTTTCTTTCCTCCACCATCAACGCTGCCCTCAACCGCATCTCTTCCATTTTGTGCACGTCTGCCCTCACTCCATGCTCCCACCACACTACCAGGGATAGGGTTCCTCTTGTCCTCACCTACCACCCCACCAGCCTCCACGTCTAGCACATAATTCTCCGTAGTTTTTGCCATCTCCAATGGGATTCCACCACCAAAGCACATCTTTCCCTCCCCTCACTTTCTGCTTTCCATAGGGATTGCTCCCTACATGACTCCCTTGTTCATTTGTCCTTCCCCACCGATCTCCCTCCTGGCACTTATCCTTGCAAGCAGAACAAGTGCTACACCTGCGCCTACACCTCCTCCCTCACTACCATTCAGGGCCCCAAACAGTCCTTCCAGCTGAGGTGACTTCGCTTGTGAGTCTGTTGGGCTCATGTACTGGGTCTGGTGCTCCTGATGTAGCCTCCTGTATATCATTGAGACCGATGTGTATTGGGATACTGCTTTGCCGAGCACCTACGAAGAAGTGGGATGTCTCAGTGGCCACCCAATTTAATTCCACTTCCCATTCTAACCTGTGAGTCCATGGGCCTCCTCTACTGTCGCAATGACAATAGACAATAGACAATGGGTGCAGAAGTAGACCATTCGGCCCTTCGAGCCTGCACCGCCATTTTGAGATCATGGCTGATCAATTCCTATCAATACCCGGTTCCTGCCTTGTCCCCATATCCCTTGATTCCCCTATCCATAAGATACCTATCTAGCTCCTTCTTGAAAGCATCCAGAGAATTGACCTCCACTACCTTCCGAGGCAGTGCATTCCAGACCCCCACAACTCTCTGGGAGAAGAAGTTTTTCCTTAACTCTGTCCTAAATGACCTACCCCTTATTCTCAAACCATGCCCTCTGGTACTGGACTCTCCCAGCATCTGGAACATATTTCCTGCCTCTATCTTGTCTAATCCCTTAATAATCTTATATGTTTCAATCAGATCCCCTCTCAATCTCCTTAATTCCAGCGTGTACAAGCCCAGTCTCTCTAACCTCTCTGTGTAAGACAGTCCAGACATCCCAGGAATTAACCTCGTGAATCTACGCTGCACTTCCTCTACAGCCAGGATGTCCTTCCTTAACCCTGGAGACCAAAACTGTACACATTACTCCAGGTGTGGTCTCACCAGGGCTCTGTACAAATGCAAGAGGATTTCCTTGCTCTTGTACTCAATTCCCTTTGTAATAAAGGCCAACATTCCATTAGCCTTCTTCACTGCCTGCTGCACTTGCTCATTCACCTTCAGTGACTGATGAACAAGGACTCCGAGATCTCTTTGTATTTCTCCCTTACCCAACTCTACACCGTTCAGATAATAATCTGCCTTCCTGTTCTTACTCCCAAAGTGGATAACCTCACACTTATTCACATTAAACGCCATCTGCCAAGTATCTGCCCACTCACCCAGCCTATCCAAGTCACCCTGAATTCTCCTAACATCCTCATCACATGTCACACTGCCACCCAGCTTAGTATCATCAGCAAATTTGCTGATGTTATTTTCTATGCCTTCATCCAAATCGTTAACGTAAATGGTAAACAGCTATGGTCCCAATTCCGAGCCCTGTGGCACCCCACTAGTCACCACCTGCCATTCCAAGAAACACCCATTCACCGCTACCCTTTGCTTTCTATCTGCCAACCAGTTTTCTATCCATGTCAATGCCTTCCCCCTGATGCCCTGAGCTTTGATTTTACCCACCAATCTTCTATGTGGGACCTTATCAAATGCCTTCTGAAAATCGAGGTACACTACATCCACTGGATCTCCCCCGTCTAACTTCCTGGTTACAGCCTCGAAAAACTCCAACAGATTAGTCAAGCATGATTTACCCTTGGTAAATCCATGCTGGCTCGGCCCAATCCTATCACTGCTATCTAGATATGCCAGTATTTAGATATTTGGAGGAGCATTCATTTGCACAAGTATATGTAGATTATCGGAGGAAGCCCGCAAGAATTTGCTAAAGGCAAATCATGCTTACCTAATTAACTAACCCTGGGGGGGTGGGGGCAGCCCAAAATTGGTCTCCATGCTTCCAGTGCCAACATAGCATGCCCACAACTTACTAACCCATAATGCTTTGTACTGTGGGAGGAAATTGGAGTCCTCAGAGGACACCCACACAGTCACGGAGAGAATCCTCATAGAAAGTAGTGGGAATTGAATCTCAGTCACTGGGGCAGTAAAGCATTAGGCTAGCCACGATGGTCCTGTGCCACCTCTTGGTAAAGACCCCTGATGGAGGCAGGAAGGTTGGGGTGAATATGGTTTATATGATATATATTGAATTCTAATAGTCATTTGATAAGTTCCAAATAGTAAGCTTGTCACCAGAGCTGAATACCATCCAGGTGAGATTAGTATGCTGCTCTGTTGTGGGACCTGTGCATCATTGACTTCTCCAAGCTCTCTGCCATCCACAAATCATGTCCATTGTGCAGGGGGGATACTTTATGTGGAACCCTCAGTTCCATTCAGGACAAGAGAGCTCACGTGGGCTTGGGCTACTCTGACAGCATCACCCAGATCTGGGACCTCCATCACTAAGAAGGACGAGGTCAGGGAATGCTTGGGAGCACCAGCACTCGCTGGTTCTTGTCTAAGTGTCACACTTGTCCTGACCTGGCGTTACAGCACCAATTCCTCACCTTGGGGATGCTGCACTGTTGGAGTAGGCAGTAAAGCAAGGACTTTTCCAGTCTTAGAGAGGTACATGGGAATTCCACAGTTCCTTTTTTTTGAAAACTGAGAGCTTTTCCCCAGTGCGGACCATACAGTCACTGATCTCACTGCTGTTTGTGGGAGCTTGCTGCACTCAGACTGTCTGTTTGCATTTCCTCATTTGCTGCAGTGGTCGTGCTTGAAGAAGTGTCTTACAGTCAAATACATTGGGACATCTTGCGGTGGTGGTACGCAGAGTAAAAATGCAAGTTCTTCCTTTAAGGGAAGGGAAAAGCATTGAAGGAGAAAAGAGGAAATCAACGCGTCTGTTGCATCAACGAGACTGAGGAAGATGTTTGAAGCTGATCTGATTGGTTACAGAGAGTTGCAGCAGCGACCTGTGCGGGTGTGAGAAGGGTTTTGTACAACACAGTTTTAAGTTTCTTGGTAGTAGCTGCATGCAATTTGAGCCAAGAAACCTGTGCATCAGCCCTGACCCTGTTCCTGTAGTCAGCGCTGTCACGTCAGACAACTTGTGGGGTGAAGAAGGTTAACAGGCGCAGTTTGAGGAAGTCTTGATCACTGGAGATAACCTTAGGTATCTCTGGACCATTGCAGAAAGCACCAGCCCACTTCCTGTTGAGCATGTGCAGACTGCAAAGCATAGTCAGCAGAGTGACTAACACTTGGTGAGAACAGCTTCATTTCATTCCCCTTCCCATCCCAATCTCTGAACTGAGCTGGCTGGGACTCAGAAAGAATGGTGCTGAGTGGAACCTTCCAAGTTTTCTCACACAGATTGTGAAGTGTAGCACTGTTGTGATGACAGAAACATGGCTGTACAGTGATGTGCTAACTAGTAGCTAATCGGTTTTAGCTGTTGGTGGAGTCATACAACATCAAAACAGTCGTCTGAGTCTGAGCCGATACCGTTTATACTAATCCTACCCTAATCAATAGTTCAACAGTTCCATTTAATATCCAAGAACGTATCCAATATTCATCCTGAAATTCTTGTTCTTTGCAGACATCCATGAAAACAGGAGTGCCCCAAAGAATGAACGACGGTAAGAACATTAGAACCCAAAGCCATCTTCTCCCCCTCCCACACACAAACAGCAGCAAAGCATCAAACCTCCCCCTCCCCCACTTATTTCGGCAAGAAGTATCAGTGCCTACCACCCACCAAGCAAACAATAGCAAAGCCCCCAAGAGAAACCATGACCTGCAGTACAGAAAAATTCATCATTCACCTGACAGTACAGCATGCCATCGGCTCTCTCTCTCTCTCTCTCTCTCTCCCCCCCCCCTAATAAAGGGGCAGAGATGTGTCACCTATTTTGATTCTACTCCTGCTCTACTTCCAATTTATGAGTGTCGTACCTTTTGCATTGTGCCCTCTTACTCCTGCATTTTTACAGACAACATTGGCCAGACCAAGTAAAATCACATTATCACCCATAGGATTTCACCACTACACCCGCCTGCACGCCAAGGGCAATTTACAACAGGCAATTAACCTACCAGCCTGCGTGTTTTTGAGAGGTGGGAGGGAGATAGACTGACTACACTCCTGAACGTGCATCTGTGAGATTGAGAGTCCTTCAGTTCGTGCACATCCAGTATAAACATAAATAATCGTTTATTTCTTCAAAACCAGATTCTCAGATTTCTTGTTCATTCTTTTTCTGTCTCACTTTCACTTGTTAGATCAGAAAGCCACATCTTAGGAGACTCTCTCAGAGATTAGAGGCGCCTTCTACCAAAATATCTTACTGCTGGATCAGAGCTTGGTTTTCTCAGCAGACTCTGGAGTTAAAAGAATTAATCTCCTCATGGTCGATACTTACAGAGGCTGGAAAGGTTCTCCGGTAGGATGTGCAGATCTGTGCCGACGGGCAATCTTCCTGCGATCGGAATGAACTTCTTCAGAGCCTCTTCATTTTTTAATGTGACTGAATCGTATGCTAATTAGAGAGGAAAAGGAAACAATTCTCAGAAGATGAAGTAAGCTCGCAGACAAATATTTCTTTCAGTTTCTTTATTATAACATCCATTCTCACACCTACTTGAAACTGCATTTAAGGTTTCAAGCAAACCTTATTACACTTTTTTTCCATTTATAGCTTTTAACATGTACACTAATGGTGAAATGCTCCTGAGGTCGGGGCACACTCGAAGGATTGTATGGACATACCCACTCCTATTTCTAATGTTGTGGCACTGTTATCCATGAACAGCAACCTCACCCTTGTGCTGTGGGCTCTCTGCTCTTTGATGGAGAGTTTAAGGAGAATCATGTCACTGTAATACTCACTGACTGTCTTGATGCCAGTGGGAATTGCCTACCATACACAGTGGTGTAAATTGTGAAGTATTCCAAATCAAACAGCTGATCAAGAAAGTGAAACAAATAAAAGAACTTAAGAAAATATGAAACAGGAACAGCTATTAGATACGAGGTCCCAGTGAGCCACCCCTGTCATTCAATAAACATATGGTTGATCTGATCTCGGCCTCAAATCTGCTTTTCTCCCCGTAGGTGCAATTATCTATCTCTCAGCTTAAACTCCATGACACAGCCTGCACAGCTTTCTGGGAGCAGAAAATTCTAAAACTTCATGGCCTTCTAAGAGGAGAAATCCCTTTGTATCAGTCTCAAATATATAACCTTTTATTCAGAAATTATGTCTCATAGTTCTGGACTGCCCCATGAATGGAAACATCTTCTCAACTTACACCCTGTCAACAACCACCCTCGCAATCTTCTGGTTTTAAATAAGGTCACGTCTTGTTCTTCTAAACTTCAAATATTGAAGAATTTAGTTCAGTCATTCCTCATTCATCCAGGAATCCAATTTGCACCACCTCCAATATCATTACCCCCATCAACTAAGGAAGCTAAAAGTAAAAGACCAAGAAGTATTCAGGTCACTCTTACCTCTTCTCTTCTTCTCACCTGTCTATCACCTTCTTCTGGTGCCCCTCCTCCTTCCCTTTCTCCCATGGTTCACTCTCCTCTCCTCTCCTATCAGATTCCTGTTTCTTCAAGCCCTTACCTTTTCCACCTCCAACCTCCCAGCTTCTCACTTGATTCCCCTCAATGCACCTGCATACCTTCCCCCTCACCTGGATTCATCTATCATCTTCTAGCTTGAACTCCTTTCCTTCTCCCCACCTTCTTATTCTGGCTCCTTCTCCCTCCTTTCCAGTTCTTTTGAAGGGTCTCGGCCAAAATTGTCAACTCTATTCCTCTCCATAGATACTGCCTGACCTTCTGAGTATTCCAGGTATACAGTTGAAATAAAGTCCAACATTACATTTGCATTATTGACTTGTTGTACCTTATTGCTAGAGGGAGTGAATCTAAGAGAGGGAGGTTATGCTGCAACTATACAGGGTACTGGTGAGGCCGCACCTAGAGTACTGCGTGCCGTTCTGGTTTCCTTACTTGAGGAAGGATATACTGGCTTTGGAGGCGGTGCAGAGGAGGTTCACCAAGTTGATTCCAGAGATGAGGGGGTTACACTATGAGGAGAGATTGATTCACCTGTGACTGTACTCGCTGGAATTCAGAAGGATGAGAGGAAATCTTACAGAAATATATAAAATTATGAAAGGGATAGATAAGATAGAGGCAGGAAATTTGTTTCCACTGGTAGGTGAGACTAGAACTAGAAGACATAGCCCCAAGATTCAGGGGAGTAAAATTAGGACAGAGATGAGGAGGAATTGTTATTCCCGAAGAGTGGTGAATCTGTGGAATTCTCTGCCTAGTGAAGATGTGAAGGCTTCCTCAGTAAATATATTTAAGACAAGGTTGGATAGACTTTTGCACTGTAGGGGAATTAAGGGCTATGGGGAAAAGGCAGGTAGGTGGAGGTGAATCTATGTCAGATCAGCCACGATCTTATTGAATGGTGGAGCAGGCTCGATGGGCCAGATAGCCTACTCCTTCCCCTATTTCTTATGTTCTTATGTACATACTATCCTCCTGCACTTCATATGCATGAAATCTATGTACAAGACCATTCTGCAGGCAACATTCTTATTTCCTAATCATCCTATTAACACAGATACCCTCACATTTCCTCACATTAGATTCCATCTGTCAATTTTTGCCCAATGATTTTATCTTGCTGTATCTCTTAGTCATTTTATTCTCAACCTGTTTGTTTTCCCATCTACATGTCTTCATATCATCAGCAGATTTGGTTACTATAAACTTGGTCCCTTCACCCAAGGAAATGATTGCAGATGTTGGAAATCCGTATTAAGAAAATGCTGGGAAAGTAACATTCACAGTTGCTATTTCAGATGATACAGTTCTTTATTTCCAACTTTAGGAAGGGCACAGAAAAGATTCATGAGGATCTTGCTAGGATTGGTGGGCTTGAGAGTTAAGGGGCAAAAGTTTAAGGGTAGCACGAGGGGGAATTTCTTTACTCAGAGAGTGGTAGCCGTGTGGAATGAGCTTCCAGTAGAAGTGGTAGAGGCAGGTTCGGTATTGTCACTTAAAGTAAAATTGGATAGGTATATGGACAGGAAAGGAATGGAGGGTTATGGGCTGAGTGCGGGCCACTGGGACTAGGTGACTGTAAGCGTCGGCACAGACTAGAAGGGCCAAGATGGCCTGTTTCTGTGCTGTAATTGTTATATGGTTATATGATTCATGAGGAGAGGCCAGCTAGGCTGGGACTTTTTTTCCCCTTGGAGTGTAGGAGGCAGAGGGATGACCTTACGGAGGTTCATAAAATCATGAGGGGTATGAATTAGGAGGATGGTTGCCAACCCTTGTTCCCCAAGGGTAGGGGAGCCTCAAACAAGATGGCATTGGTTTATGTTAGGAAGGAAAAGACTTAAAAGGGAACTGAGCTGAAATTTTCACAGTTGAGTGGTTGGTGAATGGAACAACCTGCCAGAGGAAGCAGTAAACACAAATACAATAACAATGTTTAAAAGACAATTAGACAATAGATGGTTAGAAAACGTTTATTGGTATAGAGGCCAAAGGGACCAGCTAGCATGCACATTGGCCAGGATGGACAATTGGATCAAAGGGCCCATTTCCACACTCTATGAACAAGCAGGTTTAATGCAAATTAATTGATCTAAAACATCAAGTGTATTTTTCTTCCCATAGATACTGCCTAACCTTTATATGTTTGACTGAAGAGTTGTTCTATTCTTAACTGAACTCAGTGGAGGTCTTAATCATCTGCCCTTTACAAAGTAGCCAGCTTGTTTCACAGAGTTAGCCTTTGCCTCCCGATACCGTGGTGCTGACAAATAATTTGTGCCATTTACCTGACAGAAGTGACATTCTGTGAAAGAATGGTTATTGTTGATGGTCCCAATTTTTTTCTACCTTCTTAAAATCCAATAGAATCTAAATATGGCCAAGACAGAAAGAAAGATTTAATGCCTTTGTAGCCCCAGGATGTTCAAAATCCCTTACAACCATAGTGATACTTTGAAGTGTCTTCGCTGTTGTAATGTAGGGAAAATGGCAGTCACTTTACAGACAGAAAGGTCAAATGAGAGAAATAGGCAATTTTTAAAAAAGATATTAAGCATTGGCCAGGACATTAAAGAGAAGCTCTCTGCTTTTTTTTTTATACAAGATAAAGCCCATTTGTACTTTTATATGAGGGAGAATCTACTGCTCCCTCAGTCCAGCATTGGAGTGGCAGCTTAGAACTTCATGCTCAAGCATAGACCAGGACATTAAACTGCAGCCTATTCAATCAGATATGACAATATTATAAATTGAACCATGAGTTATAATTAGCAATATGAAGAAAAACAATCCCAATATCTTCAGTCTATTCAAATAATTGAAATCCATTGTCAACAGGGCCTTTCTATAAAATACTTTCTCAAACAAAGCTTTAACATTCTTCCCTTAGTATGGAAACTGTTATTGGGTACTGTCCTCTAATTATGGTCAAAAGAATCAATACAATGTCCTTGCTCTTGTGCAACCTGCCTAGTAGCTTGTAAGATCTATGCACATGTATACATTGGCCTCTATATTCCTAAAACCGTTTTAAAATTGTATTTTTATTTTACCTTTCCTCATTCTTCCTATCATTGTGTCCCACTTCACACCTATCGGTGTTGAATATTATCTGCCTAATGCCGACAAAATATCCCCTAAGATCTATCATTCCCACTACTTACAGATCCTCATTTATTTTTGTCATCAAGAAATTTTAAATTGGACTCTGCACTCAAGTCCTTAATTTGAGTCAATAGTTAACTTAGTACTGACCTTTGGGGAAGACCGTTGTATACATTATTCGGATCTGAAAATTAACCGTGCACCTTCACACAGTTTCCTGACCAGAAGCCACCTTGCTGCACCAATCTTGTTTATAGCTTTGATACATAGCAGTTTTTGCATCTCCTTGCACATCTTGGATAGAAAATGTCAAGATTCACTTCCTAAAAAGTAAAGAAATTTCTTATCTATAAACACGAGAGCTTCTGTGGATGGTGGAGATTTTAAGCAGCAAAAATGCTGGGGGATCTCAGCAGCTCTGGAATAAACAGTGAAAGTTTTGGCTGAGACCCTTCATCAAAACTGGAAAGGAAGGGGCCAGGCCCAGAGTAAGGTGGGGGAGGGGAAGGAACACATGCTGCCTGGTGACAGGTGAGAGAGGGTGAGTGGAAAGTTGGGTGGGTGGAGAAGGGGGTGAAATGTGAAGCTGGGAGGTGACAGGTGGAACTGATGAAGAAGGAATCTGATGGGAGAGGACATAGAAAAGAAAGGGAAGGAGAAGCAGGACCAGAGGGAGTTGATGGGCAGGTGAGGAGAAAGGGTGAGAGGGGACTTGAATTGGGAATAGAAAAAGAGAGAAGGGGAAGGCGGTGACCCCAGTTCCGATCATCCCACTGAGGGACAACATTATTCCTGCAGGTACAGAATTCTTACATGATTCACCTTATATGTTGGGACTGATCCTTTTTACATTATATGTCAATGACTTGGATGATGAAATTGATGGCATTGTTGCAAAGTTTGCAGATGGATGGGCAGTTGTTTTGAGCAAGTAGAGAGACTACAGAAGGACATAGATTAGAAGAATGGCAAAGAGGTGGCAGATGGAATGGTGTGTCAGGAAGTGTCTGGTTATGCATTTTGGTAGAAGAAATGAAAGGGTTAAATATTTTCTAAATGGAGAGAAAATAAAACACTTGGGAGTCCTTGCGCAGGATTCTTTAGAAGCTAATTTGAATGTTGAGTCTTTGGTGAGGAAGACAAATGTAACGTCAGCATTCATTTCAAGAGGTCTAGAATATAAAAGGAAGGATATAATGTTGAAACTTTATAAAGCACTGGTGAGGCCTCACTTGGAGTATTGTGAGCAGGTTTGGGGTCCCTTATCTCAAAGGATGTGCTGAAAATGGAGAGAGTGCAAAGGAGGTTCACAAAAATGATTCCAGGATTGAATGGCTTGTTATATTAAGATGGTTTGATGGCTCTGGGCCTGTATTCAACTAGAATTCAGAAAAGTGAGGGGTGACCTCATTGAAACCTATTGAATGGCAAAAGACCTAAATAGAGTGAATACGGAGAGGATATTCCCTAAAACTTGAGGGTGCAGGCTTAGTATAGAGGGGCATCCTTTTAGAACAGAGATGAGGAGGAATTTCTTTAGCCAGAGGATGGTGAATCTGTTGAATTCTTTGCCACAGGCAGCTGTGGAGGCTAAGTCTTAATATCTATTTAAGGCAGAGGTTGATAGATTCTTGATTGGTCAGGGAATGAAGGGATACCGGGAGAAGGCAGGAGTTTGGAGTGGAGAGGAAAATTGGATCAGCCGTGATAGAATGGCAAACCAGACTTGATGGGCCAAATGGCCTAATTCTGTTCCTAAATCTTATGGTTTTATATGTTTTAATGAAATTGCCTGTCATTCTGCTCCACTTTTTAAGAACATAGTCTCTTCAAATAGGTTAAAGCCAAGCTGAAACCCACCTTCACAACAATCAATCCAATCAACTTGTGAAAAGCGTGGATGTTATGATCCTCGAGAACGAGGCAATGTCGTCGTCTTCAGCGTGTTTGCACTGTATGTTTTGCTGCTTGCACAGTTTTTAAAACAGAACAGAGGAAGGAACATGATCTCAGATGATAAAGTTTCTGTTTGCAAAATGATGCCTCATTAAAGAATGGGTGTGAAATGTTTGACAGCCAGTCAGTTGTGAAGAGGAGGAGATGGTAACAGAAACAAAATTGTGCACATTCTGAAATCCTGCAGGGACAAGTTACTTGTAGAGATAAAAGAAAACTGCACGCCCAGAGGTGGGCTGTCCTGGGGTTGGAGACCTGCGTGTGTGTGAGGGGTAGGTGGGGTGAGAGGGTGGGAAAGGGGCTTGCTTTGCTGTTGTCTAGCTTTGTTCTGTTGTCCTTGCACCTTTTGTTGTCTGTCTGTCTTGTGTTGAATATTGTGGGCATGCTGTTTTGTCACCAGAATGTAAGGTGACACTTAAGGGCTGTCCCCAGCACATCTTTGGCTATTTGTGAAAACGATGCATTTCACTGTATGTTTCGATGTACTTGTGATAAATGAACCTGAATTTGAAAAGCTGCAGAGTAAACTGGGAAGTAAAACTGAGCATGAAAGGACAAGTGAAAGTCACAACATCATCAGCTCACTAAAGAGATGCATGCGGTCATGTTCCAACTGGGTAGCCTTCTACCTGATGGCATGAACATCAATTTCTCTAACTTCCAGTAATTTCTCCCCAACCCCTTCTCTCTTTTTCCATTCCAGTTCCCCTCTCACACCTTCTCTTCTCCTCACCTGCTCATCACCTCCCTCTGGTACCCTTCCTCCTTCCCTTTCTCCTGTCCTATCAGATTCCTTCTTCTTCAGCCCTATAACTCTTCCACCTATCTCCTCCCAGCTTCTTACTTCAATCCACTCCCCCACCCACCCAACTTCCCCCTCACTCTTGCCAGACCTGCTGAAGGGTCTCGGTCCAAAACATCATCTGTTCATTCCCCCCTACAGACGTTGCCTGACTTGCTGAGTTCCTGCAGCAGTCTGTGTGGTTTGCTTAGGGACAGTCAGCATTCTTTTGTACATGGGAGGTCATGGCTAATCTTTTGGAGTTTTTTTGAAGAGGTAACTTAGAGGATACGTGAAGATGGGGCAGTGGATGCTGTCTATATGGACTTTAGAAAGGCCTTTGACAAGGTTCCACAAGGCAGGCTGATCTGGAAGGTCACATGGGATTCAGGGGGAAGATGGTGAAGTGGATTCAGAATTGGCTGATGATTGGAAGCCGAGGGTGGTGACTGAAAGTCACAGTGACCTGTGGAGTGCATCGGGGTCAGTGTTGCGAACTCTGTTACTCATTATTTGTGTAAATGATTTGGATGTGACTGTACATGGCATGATTTCCGGGCTTGCTGATGATATTAAATGAGTGCATCGATGATTTTGAAGCAGGCTACACTGAATTGCAAAGAGATTTTGATCAGTTACAGAGATGGGCTGATCAATGGCAAACGGATTTCAAGTTAGTTGAGAGTGAGGTGATGCACTTTGGCTGGTCAAGCCAGGGTAACACGTATACAGCAAGTGGCGGTGATGCACTATCAATAACTCTCGGAGACGTGAGGCGAGAGATAGGCTTTTATTAGCTGGAAGAGAGAGCACTATCAGCAGCAAGAGACCATCACATAACATCCTGGAGACTGAGGGAGGAGCAGTGCCTCCAATCGCCTTTATACAGGGGTCTGTGGGAGGAGCCACAGGAGCAGTCAGCAGGGGGTGGGGCGTGTCCAGACAGGTATATATAGTTCACCACATTCACCCCCGCTTTGTTTTAAAAGAGAGTCCCCATGGGGCGAAGTTTCTTACAAGTATTTTTACAGGTTAAGTCTATCAGGTGGTCGAATCTGTCGCTGCGATCTACGTAGCACCAGCTGTGATTGCACCAGAGACGGTGGTGATTGCACCGGAGACGGTGGTTGTGCTGGTTCCGGCCTGACTTGAGGTGTCAGCCCACTAGGTGTCAGTGATCCCTCATGCGTGTGCGAGGCACCCAGTATGGGAGTGTCGTGAGGAGTCTGTGTAGGGCTTGGTGTGTGCGGTGTCAGGTGGGTATACACCTCGGTGGGTACAGGGTTCATAGTTACCGTGGGGTGTTCGGGGTAGTGGTCCTGCGGGCGCCAGGTCGCGGACGGAGACCGTGTCCTCCCGCCCATCAGGTAAGACCACATAGGCATACTAGGGGTTCGCATGTAGTAGGTGAACCCTCTCGACTGGCGGGGAGTATTTATTGCTCCTCGCATGTTTCCGGAGCAGCACTGGCCCTGGGGATGTCAGCCAAGCCGGTAGGGTGGTCCCAGTGGCAGACTTCCTGGGAAAAGAAAAGAGGCGCTCATGAGGGGTGGCATTGGTGGACGTACATAACAGGGAGCAGATGGAGTGGAGTGCCTCGGGGAGGACCTCCTGCCAGTGAGAGACCGGCAACCCTTTTGACTTAAGGGCTAAAAGTGTGGCCTTCCACACTGTGGCATTCTCCTTCTCCACCTGTCCATTTCCCCGGGGATTACAGCTCGTGGTCCTACTAGTAGCAATGCCCCTAGCCAGCAGGTACTGGCGCAGCTCGTCACTCATAAAGGAGGACCCTCTATCACTGTGGATATAGCAGGGATATCCGAACAGAGTGAAGAGCTGGCGCAGGGCTTTTATGACAGACGTGGCAGTGGTATCGGGGCAGGGTATGGCAAAGGAGAACCGCGAGTACTCGTCGATTATGTTGAGAAAGTAGACATTGCGGTCGGTGGAGGGAAGGGGGTCCTTAAAGTCAACACTCAGTCGCTCAAAGGGGCTGGTGGTCTTGATAAGTTGCGCCTTTTCAGGACGGTAGAAGTGCGGTTTGCACTCAGCGCAGACTTGGCAGTCCCTGGTCATCGTCCTGATGTTCTCAAGGGAGTATGGCAGGTTCCGGGCTTTCACGAAATGGTAAAATCAGGTGACCCCCGGGTGGCAAAGATCTGCATGGAGGGTGTATAGCTGGTCGAGCTGTGCGCTGGCACACGCTCCCCGGGATAGGGCATCAGGGGGCTCATTGAGCCTTCCAGGCTGGTACAGGATATCATAGTTGTAGGTGGAGAGTTCTATTCTCCACCGCAAAATTTTATCATTTTTGATTTTGCCCCGCTGTTGGTTGCTGAACATGAACGCAACTGAGCGCTGGTCGGTCAGCAAGGTGAACCTTTTGCCGGCGAGATAGTGCCTCCAGTGCCTAATAGCTTCCACTATGGCCTGGGCTTCTTTCTCCACCGCGGAGTGCCGAATTTCAGGGCCTTGAAGGGTACGAGAGAAGAAGGCTACTGGCCTGCCTGCCTGATTGAGGGTAGCAGCCAGCGCGAAATCGGAGGTGTCACTCTCTACTTGGAAGGGAATGGTCTCGTCCACCACATGCATCGTTGCTTTGGCAATGTCCCCTTTAATGCGGCTGAAGGCCGCGCGGGCCTCGGCAGAGAGGGGAAATGTGATGGACTTGACCAGGGGGCGGGCCTTGACTGCGTAATGAGGGACCCATTGGGCGTAATAGGAAAAGAAGCCCAGGCACCGTCTGAGGGCTCTGAGGGTGGTGGAAAGAGGGAGTTCCAACAGGGAGCGCATACGGTCGGGGTCAGGGCCAATGACCCCGTTCTCCACGACATACCCAAGGATAGCGAGTCGGGTGGTTCCAAACACACACTTGTCCCTGTTATAGGTAAGGTTCAGAGCTTCAGCCACTTGGAAAAATCATTGGAGGTTGGTGTTGTGATCCGGCCAGTTGTGACCGCAGATGGTGATGTTGTCCAGATATGGAAATGTGGCCTTCAGTTGGCACTGGTCCACCATCCGGTCCATTTCCCTCTGGAAGACAGAGACACCATTCGTGACACTGAAGGGGACGCGCAGGAAGTGTTAGAGCCTGCCGCCCGCCTCGAAGGCAGTGTAGGGGCGGTCCTCTGGGTGGATGGGGAGCTGGTGGTAAGCGGATTTCAGATCTATGGTCGAGTACACCTTGTACTGAGCTATCTGATTGACCATATCTGCGATGCGGGGTAGGGGGTACACGTCAAGCTGCGTGAACCTATTGATGGTCTGGTTATAGTCCACAACCATCCTATTTTTCTGCCCGGTCCGAACAACAACCACCTGGGCCCTCCAAGGACTTGTGCTTGGCTCAATGATCCCCTCCCTGAGCAGCCGCTGCACCTCTGACTGAATGAAGGCCCTGACCCCCGCGCTGTACCTCCTGCTTTTAGTTGCCACAGGTTTACAGTCGGTGGTCAGGTTGGCGAACAGCGGTGGGGGAGGGATCTTGAGGATGGAGAGGCTGCAAGTGGTGTCAGTAGCGCAGCTGTCGGCATGGTGCTGGGTGGGATGTGCGGGTCGGTGTGTGTGTGTGGCCAGTAGCGGGGTATGTGACGAAGTCCCACAAAACTGAGGGTTCCTGACAGTGAGTAGTGGGAGAGGCCCATCATACGCCATTGTCACACTTTTTAGGTGGCTCTGGAAGTCCAGCCCCAATAGCAGAGGCGCACACAGTTGAGGCATGACCAGTAGCGCAAAGTCCCGATATTCTGTGCCCTGCACCACTAATGTCGCTACACAACCCCCCGGATGTCTGTGGAATGTGACCCAGAAGCCATGGTGACCCTCTGGCTTACCGGCTGTGTCACGAGTCCGCAGCGTTGCACCATGTCCGGGTGAATAAAACTCTCAGTGCTGCCCGTGTCAAACAGGTAGCTAGTCCTGTGCCCCTCCACCAGGATGTCCATCATTGACCTTGCAAGCTGGTGTGGGGCGCTTTGGTCGAGGGTTACGGAGGCCAGAGTTGAATCGCCGTCTTGGTGCCCGGTAAGCACCCGTGGGTTGGAGGCAGGGCGAGGTGGCACTGACAAAGATGGCCGCCCCCATGCCTCGCACGAGGCAGGCAGGCAAGATGGCGGCGACCAAGATGGCCACCCCCATGCCTCGCACGAGGCGGGCAGGCAAGATGGTGACCCCCATGCCTCGCATGCGGCGCTGCTCAACCCCGCTCGTGGTTTAGACTTACAGGCCTTGGTGAAATGGCCCTTCTTTCCGCAGCTGGAGCAGGTAGCTTCTCGGGCCAGGCAGCGTTTTCGGGGGTGCTTTTCGAGTCCACAGAAGTAACACTGCATGGACTTGCGACTGGCAGCAGCCGTGGTCGATTCGCCGGAGGGTTGCGGGGAGTTCACGGACTCGCAACTGGCAGCAGCTGAGGTTGATTGGCCGGGTGGCGGGGTCTGCGGCATCCACGGGGCCGGCGGGAGATCGCGCGGCTGAACAGCGTCAGCGTTGTGCAGAGCAGCCTCCAGCGTGTCGGCCAGCTCGATCGCCGAGCGTAAGGTAAGATCGGCATTTTCTAGCAGCCGCTGGCGCACGTACACTGACCTGATCCCCGTAACGAAGGCATCTCGTACCAGGAGCTCCGCATGCTGTTCTGCCATCAGTCCCCTGCAGTCGCAGGCCCGCACAAGTGTCTGTAGGGCTCGGACAAACTCAGCGCTCGACTCTCCGGCCCGCTGCCATCGCGTCGCTAAGCGCTGTCTTGCATAGACGGTGTTCACCGGCCGCAGGTACTGTCTTTTGAGGGCGTCCAGTGCCCCTTGGTAGGTCGACAGGTCTCTGATGAGGGAGTATACCCTCGGACTGACCTTGGAGAGGAGGATTTTGTGCATGATAGCAGGCTCAGTCACGGGAATCTCTTCCAGGTACGATTGGAAGCATGCAAGCCAGAGTTCAAAGGCAATGGCTGCTTCTGGAGCTTGAGGATCAATGTCCAATTTTTCCGGACGTAAGATATTCTCCATGTTTTAAAATTCCAGCTAATAAAATTGATGCACCATCAATAACTCTCGGAGACGTGAGGCGAGAGACAGGCTTTTATTAGCTGGAAGAGAGAGCACTATCAGCAGCAAGAGACCATCACACAACATCCTGGAGACTGAGGGAGGAGCAGTGCCTCCAATCGCCTTTATACCGGGGTCTGTGGGAGGAGCCACAGGAGGAGTCAGCGGGGGGGGCGTGTCCAGACAGGTATATGTAGTTCACCACAGGCAGGGCACTGTCAAGCGTTGTGGAACAGAGGGACTTGAGAGTACAAGTCTACAGTTCACTGAAAACAGCCATGCAGACAGACAGGGTGGTGAAGAAGGCACTTAGCTTGCTGACCTTTATCAGTCAGGGCTGAGTTTAGGAGCGGGGGCAGGAGAAGCTGCACTTGGAATATTGTGCATAGTTTTGATCATCTGCTGATAAGAAAGAGGGCGAAGAAGAGATATACAAGGATGCTACCTGAACTGGGCCTGTGTTATAGGGAGGGACTGGCCTCCCTGGATCTTTATTTAGGATGTTGGTCTTGGACGCAGGGCAATGAGTAACAGGAGTTGGGACATCATGCTGTAGTTGTACAAGCCAAGGCAAGGCTGCATTTGGAGTACTGTAAGCAGTTTTGGTCACTATTATAGGAAAGACGAGGTTAAACAGGAACGAGTGCAGAAAAGATTTGAGGATGTTGCAAGGACGAGAAGGACCAGGGAGAGGCATGTCAGGCCAGGTCTTTATTGCTTGGAACATAGCAGAAGGAGGGGTGACCTTAGAGAAATTTTACAATTCTGACAGACTTAGATAAGGTGGATTGTAACAGCCTTTTCCCCAGCATAGCAGAGACCAAAACTGGGGGGGGGGGGCACACATTTAGGTTGAGGGGGAAAGACTTAAAAGGGACCTGAGAGTCGACGTTTGCTCGCAGAGGTGGTGAATACATGGAACCAGTTGCCAGAAGTTGTTGCTGAGGCAGGGGCAATAATATCATTTAAGAACCATTTGGATAGGTACATAGAGGGGCAAGGCAGAGGGATACAGATCAAATGTGGGAAATTGGGACTAGCTGGATGGGCCAAAGGGCAGTATAAATACATTATTGCTTTGCCCATTGCATGCCTTGGGATCCATGTTCAGAACGCATGCTGCTCATCACCTTAACTGCTACATTACCATGCCATTCAACTTCAGTTACAACTAGAGCACGACATCCTAATCTGTCTACAAGGATAATGAGAAGGTCAGAACATTTAGCACAATAGCCTTCAGTGTGAGGGGCTTCAGGTTCTTGAACAGAAGGAAGAATGTGTTTTCTGTACAGAGCAAGTTCTAGTGATTTAATAGAAATGCTCAAATTATAGCTGAGACAAAATAAATGAAGGCAGTTTCTGTTAATAAGGGTTGATACAGATACATGTTGAAATTTGGTGCCCAAGAATGATGTTTGGGGAAATAGACTTTGGGACCATATATTCAGAAATTTCTAAAAAGGTAGTGGCTCCAATCCATAAGCCTAAAGGAAAAGCAAACCATCTGAGGTTAATTTCTGATTACAAATTCCAGTAATATAGCATCTTTAATGTCACAAAAACTCCCCGGAACAGTATCGAGCTACTTAAAGACATCAGGGCAGATAGACAAAGGCTTTGTTAAAGAAGTAGGTTTTAAGGAACATCTTTAAGAAATTAAGAGAGACACAGAAGACTTGAGGGCAAATTTTAGAACATGCAGCCTCAACAGCAGAAAAAATGGCACCCTATGATAAAGTGTTCCAAGCGGGAGACGGTCAAAAGGCCAAGATCTGAACAGCATTTGCATCTCTCAGGTCGAACATTACAAAAATAGAGAACAGGCAGCTATGGAAAGATTTTCTGAGGATGGCAATTTTAAAACCGAGGAAGCGAGTGCAGGTGCTATGGATGACTGGACGTTAGTGCAAGAAGCAGATTTTTTGGGTAAGAAGGCTGTGAGTGTACGGCTGATTTCAGGAGCAAAGGCAGTCTCACTACTTGGGGTAAAAGAGATGCAAGACTGCGCAGGCGCATGACTTCAGCCAGTAGAGCGCGGAAGGTTTAAAAAGATTACCATATCCAGCGGGCAGCGTTCAGAGTGGGCAGTGGGGTGAGAATAGGGCTTTGGCGGTATCGGGACGGGGTGAGGTAGGTTTCCCTGTGTTATTTGCAGAAAGGAAGTAATGTGTGTGTGAGGCCAGTGTTCTGTGCTCGGTGTCAGACGTGGGATGTCCGGGAGTCTCCCAGCCTCCCGGACAGCCATATCTGCACCGGGTGTGTCGAGCTGCAGCTCCTGAGGGACCGAGTTAGGGAACTGGAGATGCAGCTCAATGACTTTCGCCTGGTCAGGAATAGCGAGGAGGTGATAGAAAGGAGTTACAGGCAGGTGGTCACACTAGAGCCTCGGAAGACAGACAAGTGGGTCACAGTAAGGAGGGGGAAGGGGGAGAGTCAGGTACCAGAGAGTACCCCAGTGGCTGTACCCCTTGACAATAAGAACTCCTGTTTGAGTACTGTTCGGGGGGACAGCCTACCTGGGGGAAGCAACAGTGGCCGTGCCTCTGGCACAGAGTCTGGCCCTGTGGCTCAGAAGGGTAGGGAAAGGAAGAGGAAGGCAGTAGTGATAGGGGACTCTATAGTCAGGGGGTCAGACAGGCGATTCTGTGGATGCAGGAAAGAAACTCGGATGGTAGTTTGCCTCCCAGGTGCCAGGGTCTGGGATGTTTCAGATCATGTCCAAGATAGCCTGCAGTGGAAGGGAGAACAGCCAGAGGTCGTGGTACATATTCGTACCAATGACGTAGGTAGGAAAAGGGAAAAGGTCCTGAAAAAAAGACTACAGGGAGTTAGGAAGGAAGTTGAGAAGCAGGACTGCAAAGGTAGTAATCTCGGGATTACTGCCTGTGCCACGCGACATTGAAAACAGGAATAGAATGAGGTGGAGGATAAATGCGTGGCTGAGGGATTGGAGCAGGGGGCAGGGATTCAGATTTCTGAATCATTGTGACCTCCTTTGGGGCAGGTGTGACCTGTACAAAAAGGACGGGTGACTTGAATCCCAGGGTTACCAATATCCTGGCGGGGAGGTTTGCTAAGGCTACTGGGGAGAGTTTAAACTGGAATTGTTGGGGAGTGGAAACCGAACTGAAGAGACTGGGGAAGACGAAGTTGTCTCACAAATAGAGAAAACTTGTTGACAGTGCGAGAGGGAGGATAGGGAGGTGATAGAGAAGGGACGCGCTCAGACCGAAGGTTTGAGATGTGTCTATTTTAATGCAAGGAGTGTTGTGAACAAAGCAGATGAGTTTAGAGCGTGGATCAGTACTTGGAGATATGATGTGGTGGCCATTACAGAGACTTGGATGGCTCAGGGACAGGAATGGTTACTTCAAGTGCCGGGTTTTAAATGTTTCAGGAAGGACAGGGAGGGAGGCAAAAGAGGTGGGGGCATGGCACTGTTGATCAGAGAGAGTGTCACGGCTGCAGAAAAGGTGAACGCCATGGAGGGATTGTCTACGGAGTCTCTGTGGATAGAGGTTAAGAACAGGAAGGAGTCAATAACTTTATTGGGTGTTTTTTTATAGGCTGCCCCTTAGTAACAGGGATATCGAGGAGCAGATAGGGAAACAGATCTTGGAAGGGTATAATAATAAGAGTTGTCATGATGGGAGATTCTAATTTCCCAAATATTGATTGGCATCTCCCTAGAGCAAAGGGTTTAGATGGGGTGGAGTTTGTTAGGTGTGTGCAGGAAAGTTTCTTGACACAATATGTAGATAAGCCTACAAGAGGAGAGGCTGTACTTAATTTGGTATTGGGAAATGAACCTACTACCCAGGTGTCAGATCTCTCAGTGGGAGAGCATTTTGGAGATAGTGATCATAATTCTATCGCCTTTACAATAGCATTGGAGAGAAATGGGAACAGACAAGTTAGAAAAGTGTTTAATTGGAGTAAGGGGAATTATGAGGCTATCAGGCAGGAAATTGAAAGCTTAAGTTGGAAACAACTGTTCTCAGGGAAAAGTCCAGAAGAAATGTGGCAAATGTTCAGGGGATATTTGTGTGGAGTTCTGCATAGGTACGTTCCAATGAGACAGGGAAGTTATGGTAGGGTACAGGAACTGTGGTGTACCAAGGCTGTAATAAATCTAATCAAGAAGAAAAGCTTACAAAAGGTTCAGAGAGCTAGGTAATGTTAGAGATCTAGAAGATTATAAAGATAACAGGAAAGAGCTTAAGAAGGAAATTAGGAGAGCCAGAAGGGACCATGAGAAGGCCTTGGCGGGCAGGATTAAGGAAAACCCCAAGGCATTCTACAAGTATGTGAAGAGCAAGAGGATCAGACATGAAAGAATAGGACCTATCAAGTGTAACAGTGGAAAAGTGTGTATGGAACCGGAGCAAATAGCAGAGGTACTTAATGAATACTTTACTTCAGTATTCACTATGGAAAAGGATTTTGGCAATTGTAGTAATGACTTGCAGCAGTCTGAAAAGCTTGAGCATGTAGATATTAAGAAAGAGCATGCACTGGAGCCTTCGGAAAGCATCAAGTTAGATAAGTTGCTGGGACCAGATGAGATGTACCCCAGGCTGCTGTGGGAGGCGAGGGAGGAGATTGCTGAGCCTCTGGTGATGATCTTTGCATCATCAATGAGGATGGGAGAGGTTCTGGAAAATTGGAGGGTTGCGGATGTTGTTCCTTTATTCAAGAAAGGGAGTAGAGATAGCCCAGGAAATTAAAGACGAGTGAATCTTACCCCAGTGGTTGGTAAGTTGATGGAGAAGATCCTGAGAGGCAGGATTTATGAACATTTGGGGAGGAATAATATGATTAGGAATAGTCAGCATCGCTTTGTCAAAGGCAGGTTATGCCTTATGAGCCTGATTGAATTTTTTGAGGATATGACTAAACACATTGATGAAGGTAGAGCAGTAGATGTAGTGTATATGGATTTCAGCAAGGCATTCGATAAGGTACCCCATGCAAGGCTTATTGAGAAAGTAAGGAGGCATAGGATCCAAGGGGGCATTGCTTTGTGGATCCAGAACTGGCTTGCCACAGATGGCAAAGACTGGTTGTAGACGGGTCATATTCTGCATGGAGATCGGTGAACAGGAATCTGTTCTGGGACCCCCTCTCTTTGTGATTTTTATAAATGACCTGGATGAGGAAGTGCAGGGATGAGTTAGCAAATTTGCTGATGACAAAGGTTGAGGGTGTTGTTTTTTTTAAAAAAAAACACTAGTGTGGTGAGTGCATGGAATGGGCTGTTGTCGATGGTGGTGGAGGTGGATACAATAGGGATTTTTAAAAAGAGACTCTTGGATAGGTACATTAGAAAAATAGAAGGCTATGGGTAACCCTAGGTAATTCCTAAAGGAAGTACATGTTCGGCACAGCACTGTGGGCCGAAGGGCCTATTTTGTGCTGTAGGTTTTCTGTTTCGGTTGGAAGTGTTGTGGATAGTGTGGAGGACTGTCAGAGGTTACAGCGGGACATTGATAGGATGCAAAACTGGGCTGAGAAGTGGCAGATGGAGTTCAACCCAGGTAAGTGTGAAGTGGTTCATTTTGGTAGATCAAATATGATGACAGAATATAGTATTGATGATAAGACTCTTGGCAGTGCGGAGGATCAAAGGGATTTGGGGTCTGAGTCCATAGGACGCTCAAAGCAGCTGCGCAGGTTGACTCTGTGGTTAAGAAGGTATATGGTGTACTGGCCTTCATCAATTGTGGAATTGAATTTAGGAGCCAAGAGGTAATGTTGCAGCCTATATAGGACCCTGGTCGGACCCCTCTTGGAGTACTGTGCTCAGTTCTGGTCATGTCACTACAGGAAGGATGTGGAAGCCATAGAAAGGGTGCAGAAGAGATTTACAAGGATGTTGCCTGGATTGGGGAGCATACCTTATGAGAATAAGTTCAGTGAACTTGGCCTTTTCTCCTTGGAGCATAGGAGGATGAGGTGACCTGATAGAGGTGTACAAGATGATGAGAGGCATTGATCATGTGGATAGTCAGAGGCTTTTTCCCAGGGCTGAAATGGTTGCCACAAGAGGACACAGGTTTAAGGTGCTGGGGAGTAGGTACAGAGGAGATGTCAGGGGTAAGTTTTTCTCAGAGAGTGGTGAGTGTCTGGAATGGGCTGCCGGCAACGTTGGTGGAGGTGGATATGATAGGGTCTTTTAAGAGACTTTTAGATAGGTACATGGAGCTTAGAAAAATAGAGGGCTATGGGTAAGCCTAGTAATTTCTAAGGTAGGGACATGTTCGGCACAACTTTGTGGGCTGAAGGGCCTGTATTATGCTGTAGGTTTTCTATGTTTCTATGTCAGAAGCAACCATATTCGTAAGCCTGCAGTCACATAGAGACCAGACTGGACAAGGAAGTGAATCAGATGGTATTTTTGTGATTGTCCTTGGTAATAATCAGCTTTTGCCAATTTCTAGATTATTAACTGAAAAAGTTTGACAGCTCAATTGAATTTGGGTCTCCGGATTACTGGTCTAGGCTTCTCTCATGTAAACGATCATGAGAATTTATGTAATTGAGTTTCTGCTTAAGTGGGTGTCAGTGTAGGTCAACAATTAGAGCTGGGAAAAATAAACAGACATAATCATTAGGACATAAAGTCATTCAAAGCTCTGCTACCCAATTTTAAGGAGATTGAGAGGATCTAGCCAGTGATGGATTAGAATTACAACTGGAGGTAAGGAAGGGTGTAGTAATAGGTGAGTTGAGGCAGACAATATTGGGCAGTTACAGAGGTGGATACAGATGACTTTAATGATGGTGCAGTTATGAAATGCAAAACGAAACTTAGTGTGGTCACATATAGCAGTGGCAGGGTTGTAAGTAGTTTAGTACAGTCTCAGACAGTTCAATGGACAGGCAGCAATTACTGACTAGGAATGGATACTGTGTTGAGAATCAAAGATATTGCTTTCCCAATTTTTCCAACACTGGCTGGTTGACAAAGAAAGGACAATTTACATAAAGTGGAATGGTCAGGAAAGGAGTATGGTGCAGTAAAAAGAAAGGGCTTCATAATGTCCGTGTTAAAAACTGAAACTACTTTTAGATGATGTTACCAAAGAGCAACATATTAATCAAAATGGACTGCTTTGACAGAGCATTAAACCATCAAATTCTGTGTGGTATTCCAAGCCCAAAAATTGGAACATAACTTGAACCCGAAGATACTACCAAACCTTGGCACATTGAGCAAACACGAGGAAATCTGCAGATGCTGGAAATTCAAACAACTCACACAAAATGCTGGTGGAACACAGCAGGCCAGGCAGCATCTATAAGGAGAAGCACTGTCGGTCTCTGCCCGAAACGTCGACAGTGCTTCTCCTTATAGATGCTGCCTGGCCTGCTGTGTTCTGTGTGTTGCTTGGCATATTGATGTATGTATACAGTATATGACTTTTTGGGAAACTGTTGTTCCAAAACCAAGGGTCATTTAGTAGCACGGTAAATGTTGTTTTTGGTGTAAATACTGTGATTGCAATCAAACAATTCTGTCAGAAAACAAAGTAGGCAGAAGCCAATTGAAGACTACGTTTTGCTTCAAGAATCAGTTTTGCATTTTTACTACAGAAACAACAAGCCAAGCACAGTATTAACAACTGACTTAAAATTTAGCCTTTTTCCCCCTTGAAAAATACACAAAGAAAAGATTAAATCATTGTCTCCCATGTACTTGAAATTTCAAGAAGTGATCATTCAAGCTCTCAAAAGGAGCCAGCTTTATGTCCACAAAAGCTGTTTAAAAGTTCGGGTGCAGCAGTTGTACTGTCTCTTCATTCCCTCATCCAACCTTGTGTGAGTTGAGTTCAGGTGAGATAAATAGGTTACAAGGTCCAGGGCAGTCCAATTTTGGAGTCCACAGCTTATAAACTCTCTTCCAAATGACAGTTTTGCCACTGGAAAAACATTTAGTTTCACACTGGAGTATGGACATGAAGACAAGAGTTAGAGCAAGGTAGGCAAGAAACCGGACTTCTGGATAATTCCAAACTTAGGGCAATTCCACTTTTGTTCTCAGGTTTGGGTTCAACTTTGCTTCGTAACTCACTCAGTGAAGATACTGTATGCTCCTCTGATTGTATGGGCTACCATGGCAAACAGATTGCCTTTCTTCAGTTTAATATAGACAGACAATCTGGCATAAACAAAGTTCCAGTTTTCCAAACAAAAAGATAACAAAAAATATTGCTGGAGACTGTCACTGAGCACTGGTAACACAATTAGAAGACTCTGCAATTGGAGTCTGTATCAGAAATAACACACAGTTGTCCTGCCAATACTCCGTTCACTAATGAAACACACTTTCTTCATTTTACATCAGACGTATATTTACAGACTGAAAGCCAACACATTTTATTCCAATACATTTGCTTATGCTAACTGGCATAATTTGAAATCAGACAGATATAATTTTTAGAAGCAACCACTTTGAACAGTGGTGATTTATATTTACACTTCCTCCCAGGCTCATTTCAAAATGCAAAAATAAATTGTGCACAAAATCTCTAAGCTTACTCATACATCTCCACTCTGTTATCTTCTTGCACAAGAGAAATAAAAGTAGTTTGCAAAAGACATGTTACATCTGCACAAAGACTTACTGCACCCACCCTCCCTTCAGCTCTGAATCACATATATTAAATCACTTCATTTAAATTCTTGCCAAAAAACACAATAAAATTCTGACTTGGTTAATAATTAAAAAGGGAAATCTGTTTTTATGGCCCTGCTTGGTTTGCATATTAACACCCCTGATAACTGGGTTTACCCTTGCTCCAATAAATGCTAAAAGGACTTGTTCAGATTTTAGATGGAAATGGAACAAAACACAATTGTCCCCAAAACATGGTAAAAACATGTGTGTAACATTAGCGAATAATTAATTTCACAAAACTGCCAAAATAATCATAGTGGTCAAAATATTTGGTATCAATGAATTTTATTCTGTTTGATGGAATCTCATTATGTTAGACTCCAATAAGGAGACAATTGCCTTACAAAAAAATGGACGTTGTTTTGTTAGCAACAATAATTTTGAGCCTGGAAAAATAATTTCTAGTCTGGAACAAAAACATTTTAAAATCAGTGGTGACCAGTTATTCATGATCTCAGAAATTCAGAATTTATCTGAGATTCAAGCATCCCTATAGTCTGCATCTCTGGTAATCAATAGAATTTTGCTATTTTTCTCTTGGAAACTCATTCTGTACTCTGATTGGTTAATAATTTTGTAAAGAAAACTAACTTGTTCAGATTTATTTCTCCAGCCTGATTTATATTATTAAGAAATTGCTTTAGATATAGAAACGCCCATATTGAAGGAAATGCTTTAAGAGTTCCTTGTGAAATTGAACATTTCAAATGCACAAAACAAATCCACGGATCTTGCTTGACTCACAGAGTTTTTTGTTTGATATTGTGGCATTTTAGTCTTAGTCAGTTTGCTTTGTGCATTTAAGTTCCAGATTCCAGCTTCTATAGACTCCATATCACGATATTGGGGTTAATCCAGTTATCGACATCTAACCTAACTGAGACAGAACCAATGGCACCTTTCAGTCTCCCATTTACTTTGAAGACAGAATGGCTCAGTCACATTACAGTCCTGACTGCTGCTTCCTCAATGGAAGCAACAACCCATTTCAGTGAACATGCAAATACCGATTTTTATATCACATTAATTTTTTCCCAGATCTGATGTCTTATTGTATTTACAAAAATGTGACCAAAAATATTTGAACCATCAGATACTTTAAGGTACTTGGATTTTACAATGTTAACAATAAGCAGCTTTCCTTCTTTCTGTTTTGCTCAGTTAACATCTCAAATACTGAAGCCCTAACTTTGTCAGTCAGTTCTAATGGGCAGGTTAGGTTGTTCCCACACTGATCATCAGATTATCATTGCCAAGCTCCATCAAGGAACAATTCAAGGATGTTCACAGAAACTGACTGATTTTAAAAAATGCCTTTATTGACTTACTAGAACCCTGGCTCATGAATACTCAAAATGAAGGGACATTTAGGATGTTTTTGAGAGCCTAGAGTCCATTTATTAACAGTACACAGAAGCCCACTATGACCCACCCCCAACTGCCTTGACAAGCTCCTCCTAGCCCTACTTGTGGCAGGTTCCGCAGGTCCCATGTTGGCTTCTTCAGCCACCTCCCAATAGGGAGATCTTCAAACCCAAGAGCTGAATCACTGAACACTATGAACTGGTTCTGTTCAGAAAGCACACCTGTTGGAACTTTTGCTTTTCACTGAAAACCTAAGCAACTAACCCCAAGGGGTAGAACCAGAGTAAGAATGATCAAGTCTGGGATTTCAGCGCACTATACCTGCCAAACAACAACGGTGATTATACTGTACTCCTTTCCCATCTTTCTTTATTTAAAAACTGATGATTTAATAAAGTTTGTTTACGATGATCTGATTATATGGCACAATGCAACTTCAACGACACGTTTTCGAAAGCTAGGGAATCTCTCACCAATGTTAGGTACTTCATAACCATACGAAATTGAAAAAAAAACTGAACAAGTTCTCTTAGTGGGGTTGTATAACTGGAGCAAGGGTGTAATAGCAGCAATGAAAAAATGAGAAGGATTTTTGGAGCAAGTCTTAACATACACTAATGAATACAATTTTCATTGCGAAGGAACAATGTCACATCTACTCGTTGTGTAGGTGTGTTGTGTATGGACTGCCTGGTTCATAAAATTTATTTGAACACTTTCACCCTCTTCTTAACTAAGCTGTTGGAGATCACAGCACAGCCTGAGGTATAAAGAGCCAACTGATTCCCATACACTAACAAATGCACAGCCAATCTTTTTTTAGATTCTGTTGATAACTTTTCTGTTATAATTTGAGGGGCGGGGAGATCAGGAAACTCCAATTGACAGACAAGGATTTGAGGTCAAATTCAGGGTTGCTGACTCAAGTTATGGATCAGGCAACTAGAGCTTGGAGTGAGAGCTTTGGAAAGTAATGAAGTACACCCTGATTTTATTTTCAATCTGCACTCTTCCCTCTTAACATATTCACTTTTATTAAGAGCAAGACATGACACAGTCCCCGGATTGGAATCCCACTTGGAATCATTAGTGTTTATGCAACCCTAACTTACATGGCCATATGCACCAGTACTATTGGTGACTAAAAGATTTGCATATTTTAAATATAAAAGCATTGTTTTACTTTATTTCACATTAACTTTTAGTCCCTTACTACCCTGGCTGCATACCCAGCCAGGAAAACCCTTCTCTCTCCTTGCTGGGCACCCATTCCTCTCTGTCCTGGAGTTTCCAGTTTGAACATGAAGACAGATACGTTACTTTTTTTTTCTTTTGAGAGAGGGACAACTCCCCAAACAAAACAAAAATATACACTCAAATGAAGTAGGAAATCAGTCGGCCCTTTACACTGAGAAAATAAAATGCATTTAGTTTCAGAACAGAATACTGTGAAATATCAAGAATTCCACACATCATATCTGATAAAAGTACTGAGGTAGATTGTCCCAGAAAATTACATCGCACCATATCCTTCTGCCCCATTTCAGCAATAATACATATTCATACTCTAAACCTTTTTTGTTTTGCGTAGACTGTAAATTGGGATTCTGTACAGTGATCTCTATAACATTAATAAAAATAAATAAAATATTAATTTTTTGAATATAAGAAAATCTTCAGAATTACAAAAGTTTGTGAATTTTTTTCTGGTTATTGTAGAGTGAAACAGCCTCTAAGTGTATATTAGAGTGAGGGGCTGTTACTTGGTTTCTGCTAGGTTATGTTACATTAAGGAAATCTAGGCACCTTAGAGCTAACACTTTACACTATATACAACAGAACAATTTCTATTAATAATCTTGTTATTTTCCTCCCAGACTCACTATAGACTCTTTCCCACCCAAAAGGCAACATAATTGTACATCTAAAAGGCCTCACTCCCTAGCCACACTTCTCTTGCCTTTCTCCCTTAGCACTAGTTTGCCTGATATAAGATCCTGACACACTCCCTCTCCCCAGAGGCTGCTGGACTGGCTGAACTTTTCTAGTATCTTATGTTTTTATTAGTCATTCTCCTCTCTCTGTCATTTAAGCTTTAAGCCCAGCCCTGAACAGATAATTTAAAGCTCTCGATAGGTATGAACAGCTTTACCTTTCCTTTTGACTGATAGTGTGATTTATTGATGAGCATCTCTGATCTGACAGCACAACTCCCCTTCCTCGTTTATGGGGGCAAAATTGTACAGCTCCCCACCTCTCAGCCAACACTGCAGTGGTTCAAAAAGGTGGCGTATATTTGAGGGTGGGGTACAAACTGGGACAAGGCAATAAATGTCAGTCTCCTTTAGTTCTAAAGTGCCAGTTCTCTCCTCCTTCCATTCTCTCATGGTCACTTCAAAGTGACCTGCCTGCATGTGAGATCAGCTAGCTATTTTTAACATGGATCAGTAGGCTGGGAAAAGCACTGTAAAAAAATACTTTGAAAGAGGGATTGTAGAAAATAAATGGAGATACATCTGCAATTGAAAGGAATTTTAAAAATCCCCTATAACCGGCCACAATTTTCTAGTGTGTAATTTTAACTGTGGCAAATTGTTTGCCTTCTCCCTATACTGAATTCCTGAAATTCCCATCCAGTTGACAACATTTGTGGATTACATATTCAACAAAAAGTCAGGATGCAATCAATATTTATGGACGTGGGCAATTTTTATCTACAGATATTGCTGTTGCAGATCAAGGAGGAAGGTAATTAACCTTACCTGATCACTGATTAAAATGACAGCATCTTTGGGAGTTTGAGTCTTGTGTCCCTGCCTAGTTTGGCAGCCAAAAGGTAAACTGGAGCAGCATAATGGAGAAAGGTTTTGGTTCACTCTAGGTGGTTGTGAAGTGGACAGGTAATTTTGAGAAAGCCTCTTTGGGTGGGGCAGTGGTGAGAAGGGCAATGTTGGAAAGGATTGTGGGATCTCAGAAGAGCAAATTGTTTTGACTTGTATGAAATAACAGCTCCTGTTGGGTATCAACAACAAAAATCTGGTGACTGGTGTACTTCTTAACTGAGGAAGATTATTCCTCCGTACATTTTCAAGATCTCATGATAAGGTAAAACTTGGAAACTTTAGGACATATAACTCTGTACTTAGGAAAAAATAGCTCACGCTGATGGGTTAAATACTGACAGTATTTAATGGGGTCTTGTAGTTTAGTTTAGTAATAACCAATTAGATTTGCAATGTTAACGTGAGTTAGTCAACCTTGCAGATGGCAAGGTGTACATCATAAAACTAACATTCACTTCTCTTAGGAGACTTCTTTTCATCCACACTACCAGCCTATACTTACAAGGAGCTGGTGCTCAAGGTCAGCTTGCACCTCTGCGTTTATCCTAATTTGTGGACTAGCCTATGACTGTTGTGAGATTAGGATCAGTTCAAGTTCCTTTCCCAGCTCCCACGGGAAAACAGTTTGAGGTTTTGAGCCCAGACCCTTTAATTATTGGAGTGAAGCATAAGGAAGGACTCCATCCTGTCCACTGCCAGATGAAGATAACTAATTTTAATGGATGGTAAGGCTTTGGATAAAGTTGAGGATGGTTACAGGTGATCTGGTGTCTATGAGCCACTGGGCTCAGTGTTCTTCGCAAAGAACACAGTACTGATGTCTTTATTTATTCATTTTCAGGATTTGGACTTTGATAGCAATGCCATCTCCAATTACTCCTGAGCTGTGGACAGATAAGAATCATGAACATGAAATATATTTGCATTATTTGTCTATTGTTAGGAAACAAATTAAACATTCCATTCTACTTTCACTCCAAACAATCCTCCTTTAGCCCATTTACCTCCAATGTGAGCTTGGAATGCCAGCTCATTGTACTCAATGAAGGAAGCTTAAAAAGCAAACTGAATTAAGCTTATGGATGTGCTAACTCTTGTTTCAAAATTTGGCACATCAGCCTCTTCCTAGTTTTCTCTTTTCAGTCCATGGAGAATAGCAGCTGACCACATGAGCCTTGAAGTCAACCGAAACATGCTCTTTCCACATACCTATCCAACAACAATCCCTTCACTGCTTACCAACGCAAAATGATACAGAATGTGATGAAAACTTCATCCTTTCCTCCTGCTAACTATGCCCTCTGAAGCTAGTCATACAGAATATTGATTTTAAGGCTAGACCGTTTACCTGTTGATGTCAACCCCTTGACTCCTGCTGTCTCTAAAGTCACATAAAGCTTTGAAAGAGGTCTGTGAAAAGCAAAAAGCAGAATCTGAAACCCAGAGCTCAGTTTGATGCAAATTCTTTGCTCCCTGACAACTGCCCTCAAGTGCCAGAGGTTAACAAAGAAATCACTTGCACTGGTCCAAATTCTACACAAACAGATCATGTCACAAGGACCTCTGGCCCTCAGAGGCACACTTTTCATTTCTGCAAAGCCTTTCTTGAAGAGGAGAGAATACAGCAAACATTAAATTTGTACAAAAACAACACACACACAAAAGAAAAAAAAACAGCAGCTATTGGTCTGAGGAACTGTTATCCAACCATTGCGTCTGAAATGATTTCCAACCAGGATTTTCTCTTAAGGTATGTATCAATGTTAGGTGTGGGAACTTGTCAGAAGATTTCAGTTTACTTTTGCTTTTCTGATCTGCAAGATTCCCACTATTAAAATGTTCATGTCAGGAAAATTAAATTGTATTTTCTATCACTTTTTTTTACTGTAGATGTTTTTTTTGTTTCCACCTGAAGAAATGTTGTCCCACCCAATATCCCCTTTCACTCCCTGAAAATCAGGCCTAAACTCTGACTCAGCCTCAAGCCCTCCACAGAAAAAGTTATAAAGGTCACTTCCTGGCTGGGACAGTGACATTGATACAGCCTTGGAAATGAATCACTGATATGATTGAGTGTGTGTGTGAGTGTGTGTGTATCAGAATATATTTATGTCCATATGTAATGTACAGCTGTGCATGTATGCCTGTGTGATGTATGTATTCACCATATGAACATGTATATATTTCTACAGTTATAGAATATGCACGAGTTTTCTTTGTCTCTTCACAGTTTGATTCATATACATAACCAACCACTTGGCAGAAAAAAATGACTTCTTTTAAATGAATGCAAGGTCCTTTTCCTTATGTGGCAAACTGTGGCAGCCATAATTGAGTCCTGAGATTCTAAGGGCCCAATACATGAAAGTGATAAAGAAATGGGAGGTAGAGAAAATGTTATGAAGGGCTTGACCTTGGTAAGGACAATATTCGCCCATTCTTCTTGCCTCCATTCATGTGGGTGTACGGTATATGTTCGTCATAGTTGCCCCTCAGGCCCATGGTGGGCCCATTGTCTCGGCTGTGACTAAGAGGGGTTTCGGTCTGTGAATAAGAAGAAGGGTCAAGCGGAATGCTTTCCATATTCTCAAAATCCATGTCATATTCCTCTGTATCAGGAGGCTTGTTATCCTCACTGTAGTAGAAAGAGACATCATGAAAACTTGGGTGAAGATCATCTTTGAGCATCCCAATGATCTCCACAAAAGTGGGTCTTGACTTTGGATTGTATTGCCAACACATCTGCATCAAAGTGTGTCTGAAATAACAAGAGCAGATATGAAACAGATCTTAGAAAATAAATAGTTCTGGAGCAACATACAATTATCACATAAATAAAGAAGTGAACATACACAACTTATAGGAGAATTGCTAGCGTAACTAGCTCAATTTGAGAGAGAATAAATTACAATGAAGAAAAGTGGGGAAATAAGACCAAAAGGATTTCTCTAATGGGTGGTGTAGATCTACTGGTAAAAAAAATGAAATCAAATCCTTCGGAAGAGGTGACATAGGACCGGGAGATGTAGAATTATTGCGGGTAGTTAAGGAACTGCAAGGGTAAAAAGACCTGATAGGAATTATATACAGGCCTACAAGCTGAAGCCAGAACTTGGGCTACAAGTTACGATGGGACATAGAAAATGCACATCAAAAGGGCAATGTTGATAGACATGGGAGATTTCAATATGCAGGTAGACTGGAAAAAAATAATCAGGTTGGTGATGATTTTGGATCCCAAAAGGGGGAATTTCTAGAATGCCTATGAGATGGCTTTTTCGAGCAGTTATTGACACCACTAGGGGACCAGTTATTCTGGATTAGGTATTGTGTAATGAACTGGGTTTAATTAGGGAGCTTAGGAAACAGTGATCATAACATGGTAGAATTCACCCTGCAATTTGAGAGGGAGAAGCAAATATATCAGTATTACAGTGGAGTAAAGGGAATTACAGTGGCACGAAAGAGGAGCTGGCCAAAGTTGATTGGAAGTTAACACCAGCAGGGAAGATATCAGAGCAGCAATGGCTGGGAGCTTCTGGGAGCAATTTGGAAGACGCAGGATAAATACATCCCAAAGAAGAAGGCAGGATGATGCACCCGTGGCTGACAAGAGAAGTCAAAGCCAACATAAAATCAAATGAGAAAGCACAGAATAAAGCAAAAATAAGTGGGTAATTAAGAGGATTGAGAAGCTTTTAAAGCTGACAGAAGGCACATAAGAAGCCATAAGGAGTGAAAAGATGCAAAATGAAAGCTAGCTAGCCAATAATATGAAAAAGGATACTAAAAGTTTTTTCAGATATATAAAGAGTAAAAGAGAAGTGAGAGAACATACTGGACTGCTGTAAAATGACACTGGAGAGGTAGCAATGGGGGACAAGGAAATGATGGACAAACTGAATAAGTATTTTGCATCAGTCTTCACTGTGGAAAATACTAGTAGTATGCTGACGTTTAAGAGTCAGGGGGCAGAAGTGAGTGCAGTTGTTATTACTAGGGTGAAGGTCCTTAAGAAGCTGAAAGGTCTGAAGGTAGATAAGACAGCTGGACCAGACGGACTGCATCCAGGGGTGCTGAAGGAGATAGCTGAAGAGATTGTGGAGGCATTAATAATGACCTTTCAGAAATTACTAGCTTCTGGCATGGTTCTAAGGACTAGAAAATTGCAAGACCTCCTCAAGAAGGGAGGAAGGCAGAAGAAAGGAAATTATAGGCCAGTTAACCTGACCTCAATGGTTGGGAAAATGTTGGATTGGATTGTTAAGGATAAGGCTTTCCGGGTACTTGGAGGCACATGTCAAAATGGACCAAAGTCAGTATGTTTTGCTTAAGGGAAAATCTTGGCTGACACTGTTGGAAATAACAAGCAGAATAGACATCGGAGAATCAGTGTACTTGGATTTTTAAAAAGGCCTTTGACAAGGTAAGCAAGATAAGAGCCCATGGTATTACAGGAAAGATACTAGCATAGATAGAGCATTGGTTGAATGGCAGGAAGCAAAGAATGGGAATAAAAGGAGCCTTTTCTGATTGCCTGTCGGTGACTAGTGGTGTTCTGCAGGGGTTGGTATTGGGAACTCATCCTCTACCATTGTATGTCAATGATTTGGATGATGGAATTGATGGCTTTGTGCTAAGTTTATGGATGATACGAAGATACGTGGAGGGGCAGGTAGTATTGAGGAAGCAGGGAGTCTACCGAAGGACTCAGACAGATTAGAAGAACGGGCAAGGAAGTGGCAGGTGAAATACAGTGTCAGAAAGTGTATTGTAATGCACTTTGGAAGAAGGAATTAAAAAAGCGTAGACTATTTTCTAAACAGGGAGAACATTCAAAAATCCAAGGTGCAAATACACTTGGGAGTTCTTGCGTAGGATTTTGAAAATTAACTTGAGTCAGTGGTGATGAGGGCAAATGCAATGTTAGCATTCATTTCAAGAAGACCAGAATATAAAAACAAGGATGTAATGCTGAGGCTTTATAAGGCACCGTTGAGGGCTCACATATAGTGTTGTGAGTAGTTCTGGGCCTCTTATCAAAGAAAGGATGTGCTGACATTTGAGAGGGTTCAAAAAAGGTTCATGAAGACTCATTGAAACCTATTGAATGTTGTAAGGCCTAGATAGAGTGGATGTGGAGAGGATGTCTCCTATAATGGGAGAAGTCTACAACCAAAGAGCACACCTCAGGACAGAGGGACGCCCATTAAATGAATCTGGTGAATATTGCACCCTTAGTAAGTGAATAATCATCGTGGAATTGCTTTAGCCAGAGGATGATGAATCTGTGGAATTTGTTGCCATAGGAGGCTGTGCAGGCCAGATCATTGGGTGTATTTAAGGTGGAGGTTGATAGGTTCTTGTTAAGTCAGGGCAAGAAAGGTTGTGGGGAGAAGCCAGGAGAATAGGGTTGAGAGGGAAATGGGTCAGCCATGATTAAATGATGGAACAGACCTGATGGGCCAAATGGCCTGATTCTGCTCCAATGTCTTATGGTCTAATAACTCAATGGACTGGATGGCCTTCCACGTGCCATAACAATATCATAATTCCAATAGCACAGGAGAAAATCCATTGTCCATATTAACAGCTCATTCACTGCAACTAGAAAGTAACTACAATTCCCAGCATAAAATGAACTTCTCTTTTAGCCATTTCCTGCACCATTCTCAGGACATGTACAAAAACTAGAGAGACACTCCAGAGCAATGCTAAGAAAATTTTTTTAGTATCAGAAGCATTAAAACTTCGAAAAATCGTGACTATCAAGTTACCAATTCGCCCCTCCCCTGCTGAAAGAAAACTATGCTTAAGAGAAGAATGGAAGCAAAGAAAAATTGATGAGTGACAAGGACAAGGAAAAAAATGTTCAGGGTAACTTAGATGGAGAAAGACTGTGGGAGAGGAAGCAGGAAATTACATTAAATGAATTTGCTGAAGATTGCAACCTTAGTAAGAGAATAATCATAAAGATACACTAATCAGATAAACCCCAGGGTTGGCTCACTCAGTTGATAGGTTAATGGTCAAGGCACTATAACTGTCTTTGCTGATGGACTAAGCCCAAAGTAACTACCTGTTGATGAGATGATGAGAAAGATAACAATAAATATAAACTTAAATCAGACTCACAGTCTATCAGCACAGTTTTCTGGCCGATCCAAATAGGCTCCATCCATCACATATTTAAGAACTTGTTCGTTTGAATATCCTTGGTATGGTTGCTCTGCTAGAGTGCTGATCTCCCAAAGCACAACTCCAAATGACCTAACAATGAACACAAAAGCACATAGTTTAAAACTGAGCAAAGAAGTTCCAATCTATATAAAAATTTCTTAAATCTTAAAGCATCGATGGATGACATTCAATGCCTTCGTGCATGAGCATACCAAAACGTCACCGGGTTCTTTCACAACACTACAAATTTGAAAGCTACTATGAAATCTGATTGCACTACACTGTAAGGCAGTGCATTCTAGAGTTCAAAAAGTGAATGAAGAAATTTCTTATTTCCTTTCAATTCTTTTGCCCACTGTTTTAAGCTCTAGGACCTCTGGAGTACAAAAAAAACTATAAAAACAGAAAATTCTGTAAATACTTACCTGGTCAGGCTATATCTGTAGGAAGAAAAACAGAGCTAACTTCTTCGACCTGAAATCTTAGCTCTGTTTACCGTCCGCATGTGGTCTCACCTGCTGAGTATATCTAGCATTTTCTGTTGTTTTTTTTTGTATACACTTCAGATTTCCTGCATTTGTAGTTTTTTTAAAATAGTGTTACACTCAATGGAATTCAGAATGAGTAGTGACCTTAAACATGTAACATCCAAGGTGACTTGAATGAGCATATCTTGGTTGCGGTTTTTCCTTCATGGGATAAAACCTAGAATAAGGGGGAATATTTTCAGAGTAAGGGATCATTCATTAAAGGTCGAGATCATCCCTCTGAGGGTTGTAAAATCTTTAAAATTCACTGGTCTGGAGAGCTGTGGAGGTTGCATATTTGAATACACTGAAACCTGAAACAGATTCCTGGGTTGTAGAAGATTCGATGGTTATGAAAAACAGAAAAAGTGAGGGATAAGTTTGATCAGACATTTTTTTATTGAATGGGTGAGTAGGTTCAAAAGACCATATTGCCAACTTCAATTCCTATTATCTATTATGGATTGTTGTAAAAAGACATCTGGTTCACCAAGTCCTTCAAGCAAGGGCATCTGCCATCCTTACCCATTCTGATCTCAAATATGACTCTAGAGTTGGTCAGTCACAAAAAGGAACTGGCAATAAATACTATGTTTGTGAACAGTACCCACAGTCCCTGAATAAATAACATTGGCAATCAAACTTGGATGAAAATGTTACAGTAAAGTCTACAAAGACTAGTTGCTCCATTTCACATAATGATACAGAATAAATGTTATTTTTTTAATGCACTGCCTCCCAAGAATCCCATTGGAATTTAACTCTCTGCCAAACATGATCATCCTGGCAAAATTAAGCTTTTATACTGCAGTCTTAATTACTTTAAGATTGACTCACCAAACATCAGAGTATGTAGTAAATACTCCATCTTTCAGGGATTCTGGAGCCATCCATCGCACAGGCAGCAACCCTTTTCCACCTTTACGATAGTAGTCTGTCTCATAAATGTCTCTGGTCATTCCAAAATCTTTATTGAAATAAAATCAATTACATGTCAGCTAGCAATTACACACAGCATATACCTAACAAGTACAGCAATAAATCAAATGATACCATACCTCAAAATAATGGCATTATTCATGAGTGAAACAGCCTGACTGAAATTTATCAATGGACACAAACAGATCTTTTGACTCTTACACAAATTTTCTGCATATATAAATACAGAAATGCATGTAATTAAAAGCTCTAAGTTACAGAGAAATAAAGGGATATTTAGCTCATTCGTATATAGTTAAACCAAACTATGTCATCTAGATCACGGTATAATAGAATGAAATCTCTCCACTCCACAAACCTATATCCACCAACTCACACATCTTAAGGGTTGTTTGTTTTATCTTGCAATCACAAAATGTGAGGTAGTGTAGATAGTACAATAAGCTCATTTATTGCTGATCCCAAATTGAAATTAAAATTAAAATCAAAGGGGTGTTCTGAGTCAGCCACAGACCATAGATTGGACCTCCAGATATCCGGACCAACTGAGGGTGATGGATTTCTATTCAGAAATACATCAGCTTGATTATTTTCTGAATCCTCTTTAGCCTTGTACTGCGGTCCTTTTCACACCAAACCCTACCTCCAATTTTAACTGTGTAATCCTCTCCCACCATGCAGTTCCGAGCAGCCAGATCTCTGTGAACAAACTTCTTTGCGTTAAGGTAAGCCATTCCATCTGAAATTTCAGCTGCCATCTGGATCATCTCCTTCAGGGTGGGTGGCTGGCGGCCTGGGTTAACCTGAAAGGGGCGATAATGGTCAGAGTTTAATGGTTCATTCTGTTTCTTTATAGATACAAGAGAACAAGAAGATTCCAAATAACTCAAGCTGCTGATTGAGGATAATAAATAAAAGGGTCATACCAGCAAGTTAATATGCTGGGAATTATTTCATTCACATGCATGACATTCCTAGATTACATCATTTTTCCCCACTCCTGTTTTCTCCCAAAGCTCCTCACTGCACGCTGCAAGCTCCATCCTATTCCTATTTCTTGTCCATTATTGCTATGTACCATTTCACCATTCGCTCCATAGTCCCCACTCTCACAATAACTCCACAGTCACAACTCTCCCCTACTTAGCTCCTCAGACACAATTTTCTGAAAAATCTTATGTGTTGGGTTTATCTTTTTTGTCTTTTTCTACACATATACACAGTGTTTCACCAACCCAAAACAATCTCTTTCAATAAATTTAGAAAGCACTTCCTTTCACATTGCAGTTAGAATCCAAAGGCGTAACATTAAAAAAATTACAGATTACACATAACTTCTTAAAATTTCATTTGTCTAAAACTCAATCAGCACCAAATTACATTTAAATGCTAATAACCTAACATCAGGGCACATAACACAAGCAGTTTGATGGCATTGGTTTCGATTGTTTTAAGTAACCCGTATATGGTTGAAATATTACCTCAGCATCTGGCCGTAATGAGCGCAAGTAACTCTTTAGATCGCCATGGACCATCAGTTCCATGATAACCAGTGTAGGCTGCCCTTTTGATACAACACCAAGCAAACGGACCTACAAAGAAAAACTTCAGCTCAACTCCAATTCAACAAGAATAACGTATTACATCTTTTATCAAAACCCTGCATGATGATTTATTATGGTGATACTTCTGATTAACACTTGCACATCGACTCAAGCTTTCATTGAAAATGTGTTGTACGCCAATTTAGTCATTCAAGATGCTGGTTGGCTTCCTTTGCCCAACAGCTGACTACATTATTTGTGGTCTTACTTTCACTTCCTTAGGAATCAGTCTGGAATTTGATACCTACCACAACATTTCAATCCATCTCTGACCAGTGAGTGAATGTGAGGCAGATGGAGAGATATTCCTTTAATCATCAGCTCATTATTTTACATCTTGGTGAGAAGCCTTGAAGACATTACTCATTTGTCTGAATTTCCATACCTGGGACTTCTTTGGAGTGTGGAAGGAGGGCAGGCACAATAAGATTAAGGATATATTAAAAGAAAAGGAGTACTGTAAGGATCATACCACATGGTGACAGGTGAATGCCTTCATCACTGAGGCCTCATTCAGGAACTCTATGCGCTCTCGAAGACTGGCTGACTCATTAACAGTTTTCACCGCCACACGAGTTTCTGGGTATCCCTTCACAATATCCTTTGCAATCCCTTCGTAGACCATACCGAAGGAACCTTGCCCCAGCTCTCTTAGCAGCTCTATTTTATCGCGTGCAACCTCCCATTCATCTGGAACGTAGACTAGAAGGAATAATGTTAGAAACAATTAGTAACATTGCAATTGAATGGAACAATAAACAAGAGTCCACAAAAATACGGGCTCTTGTATTAACTTTCTTTACATCTTGAAAAATAATAAATTCTAAAATGCAAATTAACCAGAATGAAGCTAATTTTAACTTGGAAATCAGCTCTTCACATTAAAGTGAAGAGCACTCCCTCACAAAGCAAATGAATGCTACTCCACCTACTTTGCCAAATCAAAACAGCATTTATGATAATACTTTGCGAAAGCATTATCAGACAAAACTTGCCACCAAGCCACATCAGCCAGCAAACTAGTAAAAAAAACAAAACAGGATTTTTAAAATGTTTAAAATGAGGTGACAAAGAATGGAGGAGCATTTACAGAGGGAATTCCAGAACTCGCAGCTAGTGAACTTAAGGCCATCTGGCAATGGTGGAGCTATTTAAAAAGAAGATAGCTAACTGGTGTCAGATGAAGCACATAGAGATCTCTCAGGTATATAGAGCTATAGAAAATTACACAGAATCAAGAAAGGAATCAGACAAAATATTGGTTCAACAAAAACAGGGATATACAGAAGCAGATCTCAATGAGCTAGATGGGAGATGTGCCTTGTTTGGCTTTCGACTCTTCCACACTGACAATTTACTTCCAATATTTGAACCAGTAATCTGAATTTACCCAGTAGCCTGAAGGAGGTCAAATGTGGTAGTCACAAGCTGTGTTCTCAGTGGTAACAAAAGAAGGAATGGGGATGACTCTCACTGAATGGTAGTGCAAACCAGATGCAGAGCTCACAGAGGATAAGAATAAAGCTCCATGGAGGGAAATGGAAATGATGATTTTGAAAGAGTTGGAGCAAATGTTGAAGATTGTAGCATGTGGAAGCTAGAGGCAAGATGAGGCATGGTAGCCGATTTTTCATAATCTTAGAGACAGAGAGAAACAGAACTCTAGAATTCAGGCACTCACCATCATTGGCACTAATGTATTCTGGATTTGAAGAAGTGTAAAACATTCCTGTAGGCAATTCTGTTCGCCTGAAAACAAAAAAGAATATTACAATAAAACACTTAGATTAATTAAAAAAAGTTTCATATGACTAAACCACACTGTTATTTCACAACTGATTAAACAATCTATTTTCTCTTAACTATTCAGTTAAATAACTTCAGTATTTCAACTCACACTAAATCTACTCACTTCAAACGTAAAGTAAATAAGAGATTTACATTTTATCAGGGCATTGATTTATTAATAATGGGCAATTATTGCTATCAATTTGTATTCACAGTGCAAGATCATATGCCTATATAAAAATAAAAAACATTATACCCCTCCATTCTATTTAGATCTCACTTTCTTCCTGGATTAGCTTTTATATAATGCCCCACTCTCTACACTAAGCAGTAGGCAGATTGCAAGATGTCTATGAGTGTAGGAAGTGGTTAAAAAAAATGGACATAGCATATCATAGCAGTGGAATTAGAGACAGCGACAGCAAAAAAAATCACACAATGGCATTCTGATGATGAAACTCATCCTTGCAGGTCATAATAACCTGCATGAAGATGCAATTTGTATACCAGTGCGATTCAGAAAGATAACATGCTGTACTGAGTCCAAAAGAAACCGGGCACTATTTTAGCTGCTTTAATTTTACTTTTATGTAAAATTAATTATCTAAATCTGCCAATATTAAAATATAAAATTAAATTTACAATTATTCATGTATATATTTTTGGCAAACAGTGATTTGTTATAGTTAGTCTAACATGGGGAGAAAACAGACTTTTCCTGTATGACCCTGCCAGTTTGATTAAGGCTGCAAAATTGCTCTTTATTGTTATCGATCTGTGGTACTCCAGAACATCGTGTTCAAAATATACAATGCAACAGTACCCTGATGTCTCCAAACACTGCTGCTATACCATTACAGAATGGGCACTGTATGTTCCTGATCATTTAGGTGGAGCTGTTGCTGCACAGTGATGTGTGCCATGGACAGAAGGAATGAGGATGGCATGAAAAATAATACATTTGAAGATAACACCACAAAGATGAAGAATTGATGCAACCTTACCTCTTCTTTACCACCAAAAAGACAACTGGAACTACGACGATGAGCAGAATGGCGAGGATCGATGGCCCAATTATCTTGTAAATATCACTACTATGACCTGTTTGCAAGAAAATAAATATTCACTAGATAGCAAGGCTAAAACTTTATGTGGTGAAACATATTATATAATGGTGCAGGTGAGAAGGAGAGGTATTAACGAATGGATCCAATTGTTTTACAAATGTCCTCCATTCACCAAGGAGGCCGGCTTCAGTAAAGTGAATACCGGAGATGGTGAGCCAATTCCAGTAGCTCATCAGTAAAACATCATCACTGTTCCAAGCTAACCTGCAGTATTGTTGTGATTAGTCTGAATTATTAACTTACAGAAATGTTGACATGTAACTGTTTAGAAGGTTCAAATTGTCAATCTATCAAGTCAATAACTACAGTAAATAAAAGCCAAAAATCTGCAAGTACTGCAAATCCAACATTGGATGGAGGGTTTCAACCCAAAATAGTAACTTAGATGCTGACCCAGCATTTTTGAGTCAAAAACCACTATTGGTTCAGATTTCTTAAGGACCAATTAAAAATCATTTTTCTTATTAAGTATATTTCCATTCTGAGGAAAGTTTCAATCAATTAAGATGCACTAAGGAAAAATGAACGAAATAAGAAAGTTTTTTAAAAAACCTTTTCCAGGGAAATTCCAACCTATCAGAAAATACTACTAACTTCAGTGTATCCAGGTACATCTCTTAGCAAGTTTCCCTTACCACTTCTAAATCTGATGGGAAATGGTACAAGCAAATAAACATGCTGTTACAAGCAAAGTACTATACAACGTAGCAGCAGCTGTATGTTAACTGAACTTCCAAAATCTAGTTCTACTGAAATCAGTGAAATAGAATTTCAGGAGCATCACTGAACTTGGCAAATATGACTAAATTACCAATTCAGTTCTTCCATTTGAGGATGAACGTTTGCAGATATAATTGGTGTCACAGAACATCTAACGAGGGAATTTCCTAGCCTTTGGTCAAGTCAGCTCAGAGATTGAAAAAATTTTTAATTCAAAAGAAAATGAAAAATTAAAGAACATCTTCATCAGATTGTTCAACATTTTATGCTGTTTCTAAAACCTAAATCTGGACAGATAAAAAAAATAGCTAGAGGGAAATGCATGCTTTAAGTAAAACAAATCATTGCTCCTTTCTCCTGTTTCTTTAGGACAACAGACAGGGCTATACCAAGTATCCTTAACAACAAGTTCTCTCCAAGTGACTTAACTGATAGCAAAAACTCATGTATGAATTTTCCCTCCTTAACCCAACTGGAAATCACTTTCTAAACCTTTTGGCCTATGTACGTACTTCCACATACTCGCTAAAACTCAAGTCTTGATCAATGTTTTAGCTAGGAATTGTATAATTTCCTGGTGTGGCTTGGTCAATGTTTATTTCATAACATTCTCTACAGCACCGGCTCACTTCATTGCATTTATGCCATTATGTTAAATGAAAGTTGTTGTATACAAGATAACAGAAGCAGGAGTAGACCTCCACCAATCACACCTGATGCAATCTTGGTCTCAACGCCATGCGCCTGTTCTTCCCCCATAGTACATGATTTCCTTGCATTTGTATGTCTGTCAATATCTGCCTTCACAGTCCTCTAGGTTTGAAAATTACAAAGATTCATGCCTTTTAGTCTCTGATTCTGCTGAAGGGAGGTTTGCGGCTGCATCTTAACGGACTCATTCCAACGTTAAAAAATGGGCAAGGAAAAGACACACATCAACATCGTTGTCATTGGACACGTCGATTCTGGCAAATCTACAACCACAGGTCATCTGATCTACAAATGTGGTGGAATTGACAAGAGAACCATCGAAAAATCTGAGAAGGTAGCTGCTGAGATGGGCAAAGGATCCTTCAAAGAGGCCTGGGTTTTAGATAAACTGAAGGCTGAACGTGAGCGTGGTATTACCATTGACATCTCTCTTTGGAAGTTTGAAACTTCAAAGTACTACATTCACCATCATTGATGCCCCAGGACACAGAGACTTCATCAAGAACATGATTACTGGAATCTCACAGGCTGACTGCGCTGTGCTGATAGTTGCAGCTGGCTTGGGCGAGTTTGAAGCTGGTATCTCAAAGAACGGACAGACAAGGGAACACGCTCTGCTTGCCTACACCCTGGATGTCAAGCAGCTCATCATTGGTATCAACAAGATGGACTCCACTGATCCCCCATTCAGCGAGGCAAGATACAATGAAATCACGAAGGAAGTCAGCACATACATTAAGAAGATCGGCTATAACCCAGCAACTGTAGCATTTGTTCCCATCTCTGGTTGGAATGGCGACAACATGCTAGAACAAAGTCAGAATGTGGGCTGGTTCGAAGGTTGGTCAATTACCAGGAAAAATGAAAACCTCTCTGGTACCACACTGCTTGAAGCTCTCGACTGCATTCAGCCTCCAGAGTGCCCAATAAAGAAACCTCTTTGTCTCCCTCTCCAGGATGTCTACAAGATTGGTGGCATTGGCACAGTACCAGTCGGTCGGGTTGAGACAGGTGTTCTGAAACCATCCATGTTGGTGCAGTTTGCTCCCAATCCAGTCATCACTGAAGTGAAATCTGTGGAAATGCACCATGAAGCCTTGCCAGAAGCTCTTCCTGGTGACAATGTTGGTTTCAACATCAAAAACGTCTCTGTTAAGGATATCCGTCGGGGTTATGTTGCTGGTAACAACAAAAATGACCCTCCAGTACAAACTGCTGATTTTACTGCACAGGTTATTATCCTGAACCATCCCAGTCAGATATCGGCTGGCTATGCCCTAGTACTTGTTTGTCATACTGCTCACATTGCCTGCAAGTTCAGTGAGCTGAAGGAGAAAATTGATTGTCGATCTGACAAGAAGCTGGAAGATAGCCCCAAATTTGTAAAGTCTGGAGATGCAGCCATTGTTCACATGCTACCACCTAAGCCCATGTGTGTCAAGAGCTTTTCTGAACATCCACCTCTTGGTCGCTTTGCTGTCCGTGATATGAGACAGGCGATGGCTGTTGGTGTTGTCAAGTCAGTTACTAAGAAAGATATTACTACAAAAACCACCAAGGCTGCTGCTAAAGTATTAATCAAGAAGTGAATGTTACCACTGGCCACCAAGATCCAGCAAACCTTGAGACTTGTACCAAAATGTTTATTCATTACCAGCCAAATATGTATATTAATAAGAGACTGGATATTGACTAAGACGCATCGAAAGAAATTCAGAAGGATAAGGAATGTTGGATTCTAAATGTAGATTCCAAAGTTAGCAGTGTAATTGCAAATGTCCTTTCACTAATTAGAAGCTGTTTTGGTTGTGTAATGATTTAAAACTAATAAATATTCAAAACCAGAAAGAAAAAGAAGAAAATTACAAAGATTCACAACCCTCTGCTAGGGGAATTATCCTCTAGACTCCACCCCTTCAATTCTGCAAAGAGTGCATTTTAATAAAATCACTTGTTATGCTTTTACCCTCCAATGTGTACAGGCCAAACCTGCTTAACCTTTTTTCAGCTATCAGCCCCTTCATCCTAGGAATGTACAGAATTGATAAGAGCTGCAGAGGATAAAAGCTCCATCATGAGCACTAGCCTCCCCACCATGGGGAACATCTTCAAAAGGTGGTGCCATAAGAAGATGGCATTCATCGTGAAGAACCCTCACCACAATATTTTCTCCTCTCACTGCTACCATCAGTACTTTCTGAACAGTCCATGAACACCAACTTACCATTTTGCTCTCTTTTCACATTACTTATTTTTATATATATATTTCTTATTATAACACATAATTCTTTTAGTACTACACTCTAGTGTAAAACAACACATTTCACAACAAATCTCAGTGATAATAAACCTGATTCTGATTCTGCAAGAATACCAGCCCTTAAATGGGGGCACCGACACTTTATGCCGTAACCTAAGCATTGTCCCAGCATTATTGTTTGATGAATTTCTATATTTTCTCCATTAGCTCCTAAGTAAAGGACTCCCATTCTTTCCTCAGTGATAAATGTTAGGCTTTCTGGCCTACAGTTTGCAGCTTTCTATTTCCTTCCTTTTTTTCAATAATTGCTTTACATGTGTGGATTTCCAAACCTCTGGGATTGGAAATTAAACTAACATCTCTGAAACTACTTCAGGTTCACAAGACTTGTTGCCTTACGTGCATTAATTAGATTGCCTAGTATCTTTTCCTTTCAAAGTAGATAACACACATTTTCTCCATATTATACTCCACCTACTAACTTTATTGCGCATTGACTTCATCAATCCACATTGTTCGCAGTGTCCGTATCCTTACAATTGGCGAACTCACCAATTTTGTGTCATCAGTAATGTATTGTTCATGCATTAGGAGTAAACATGGATTCTGTATAAGCAACAGAAGGTGTTGACCATCCCAATAAATGCACACCTCATTGTTACCTGCTCCTATGAAAGACTCTATGGTTTCCACAATGGCCTCCTTAAGCACTCCAGAACCACCAAAAAGTAGTGGAAGCCATCCTTGATGCTGAGAGACTATCAAAAGAAATAGTTGTATTTTTCCTCAAGTAATAAGAGATTGTTTCAATTGCATCCCTTCCTTAATTGTCCCTTAACTGAGTTTTATTATTGGATCAACACATAAATGAGCTGCAGGAACTTAGTGGGTCAGGCAGGTAAAAGGAAAGTTGGCATTTCAGGTTGACACCCTTCATCAAGTGATGGGAGGGGATGTGGACAGCCAGTATGAAAAGGGTAGGGGGGAAGGGGTGGAGAGGAGGAGAGGGGGAATGATGTGAGAAGCTGCGAGTGATAGGTGGAAGTAACAAAGTGCTGAAGATGCAGTCTGATAAGAAAAGGCAATGGAACATGGAATAAAGGGAAGGTTGCAGGGTGGAGGCAGAAGATGAGGTGCAATTCCTCTGATCTGTGTCTAAGCAGTAGAGGAGCCTGTGGACAGACATGTTGATGTGGGAATGGAAAGTGGAATTAAAATGGCTGGCCACCAGGAGATCCAGGCTGATACAACAGAGAGATTTGAAGGTACTTGACAAACTGATCCCCCAGTCTGCATCAGGCCTCCCTGGTATCAAGGAGGCCACACTGGCAGCACCAGATGCAATAAATAACACCGATGGATTCACATATGAAGGACCGCCTCACTTGGAAGGAATGATTAGGGATCTGAATGGTGGCAAGGGAGATGATATAGGGGCAAGTCTAACACTTAGCACAGTTGCAGGGATAAGAGCCTGGAGGGGGAATCTGTGGGGAGGGACAAGCAGACAAGCGAGTCATGGAGCGAGTGATGCCTGTGGAAAGTTTGGGGCTGGGAGGGGGGGTGCTTGGATATGGAATGAAGACAGACATACAAGAAATAGGAGCGATGCGGATGATAAGTCCATCAATTTATCTAATCTCTGTCAATTTACATTTATCTCTGAACCTTTTATTACTGGGACAGTTGCGTACCTTCTACTTACAAAAGGTTACCTTTTGTACCTTTGTTGAGGCATGAAGTAATTATTTAAGATCTTTGCTTTTCTTCTATTCCCTAATAATAATAATTCACATTATTAATTATATAAAGCAAGAAAGGCAATTCTAGCTGAATAGTAAACATTCAAGATCTTGGGTTTTGCTGCCCGATGGATTGTCAACCCTTAAGAGAAATCAGGAAGTGGCAGGTGCTCAATTCATCAACACTCAAAAGCAGAGTTTGAGTTGCTATTGTATTCAGGCCCACTGATCTTTCCTGAGAAAACTCACTTGTGATTGTATCTTGAATACAGAAAGAGATTGCCTCCGTCCAAGACCCATTTCCAGCCAGTGATGTAGCTCGTATTTTCACAGTATAGTTCCCAGGATGGTGCACTTTCAATCTGCAGCCTTGCTCAGCGAGGTATCTTTTACGAGACACACAATGCTGCACTTCCTGCACCAACAATCATAATTAAGCATCAGTTCTCAAGGAAATGGAAAACAATTGTTTTTAAAATACTCACTGTAACTGTCTAACCGACTATATTTTCTTGCGGTCAAAACAGACACTACCAGCTGTTTATGTCAGTAAGTAGTCTCAATGATGGGGGGACGTCACGCGATGACTTAGAATCGAGACGTGGAAATCCAGCTCTCCCGTAAAAAAACAGTAAAATAATGTTTAAGTGAAGAAAAGTTAGTAAATATTTTTTTTAAATTACTTATAAACTACTCAGGATTGTCTTAAGATATGTCTCCTAAACAGAAGCAGAAGAAAACTACTACTTTGAAGACAACACAAGTTGGAAAAGAATCAAGGCCGGCCGCCATGAAAGAGCTTTGGGCTCAAGTGCATTTTACCTCCGGCGATACAGAACAGGAAACTGCGGCAACATCAACCGTTTCCAAAAAAAAAAGCAACAGGAATTGCGCATGCGTGAAGGAAGGGGCATGCGCAAACACGAGCAACCTAAACTACAAATCCCAGCTATGATCGGAACTGAAAGTGAAAGTGAATATGAGGTGGAATCAGATTCTCTGGATAAATCAGACGAAGATGAAGAGACAAACAAAGAAGAGCAACAGGAAGAGGTTGGAGGTGATATTGGAGACATAAAAAAATCTTTGGTGCAAATAATGCATGAATTAAAAGCATTAAAAGTAATAAAAAAAGTATTAAAAATATGAAGATTATGTTTGATAAAATGATGAAAAGACAGGACAAAATGGACAAGAAAATTAAAAACTTGGAAGAAACAACGGGAGACACCATTGATTGAGTGAATAAAATGGAAGATAATATTTCTGCATGGACATCAGAAAGAAAACGGTTGTTGGAAAAAGTGGATGTACTTGAAAATTTTAGCAGACGAAATAATATTAAGATTGTTGGACTTAAAGAAGATATAGAGGGAGAGGATCCAATAAATTTTTTTCAAAAATGGATTCCAGAAATTTTGGAAATGGAAGAAGGAACCCAATTAATTGAAATTGAAAGGGCTCACAGAGCCTTAAGATCAAGACCTCAAGTTGATCAAAACCCACGATCAATCTTGATAAAATACTTAAGATATCAAGATAAAGAAAAGATCCTGAAGGCAGCTGCCCAACGTGCCAGAAAGAGAAACGGGCCATTGATGATAGAAGGGAAAACAGTTCTTTTCTATCCTGATATAATTTATGACCTTTTGAAGACAGAGAAGGAATTTAACCCAGCGAAAAAAGTTTTATGGAAAAAGGGTTATAAATTTATATTGCGCCACCCGGCAACCCTGATAATTTTTTTGGATGACGGAAAAAGAAGATCTTTTACTGATTATCGGGATGCGGAAGAATTTGCACAAGAACTCCCAAATATTCGCTAACCACAGCCAAAGATTTAAAAGTGAAACGGATTAAAGATGAAGACAGGGACAGTGAATGGAGTTGATGGATGTTTAAGGACAGAAGAATATTTAAATATATTCTTAATTATATGATACAGGGGGAGAGGGGTAAAAATTTGAGAAATATTAATCGAGAGTAGTGATATTAATTTTTCTTCTCTTATACTTTTTTATGTTACGGGGGAGCTGGGGGAACTTCGGATCGATTGCTACGGGATTCACACGTGTAATCATGGCGATTGCCATGACCTGTACAACGGAGGGGGGTAATGTTGTGACTTTTTTTATTCACAACATTAGTAGGGGGGTATTTTGTTATTTTTTTCTCTTTATAATCTATCTTTCTTTGCCTGGACAATCGGGGGGGGGGAGACACATAGCAACACGGAGAATTTTAAAAAGATTCCCCAAGGTACTACGAAAGTTGAAAAGTTAGGTATTACTATAGACTGGAGTAACCCTGTTAAAAATAATGACTAATTTACTGAATTTTTAAAGTTTTAATGTTAATGGGCTTAATGGACCAGTGAAAAGAAAAAGAATTTTAACATACATTAAGAAAATGAAAATAGATATAGCTTTTAGCTGCATTCCACTTGAAAAAAATACTTAACTTAAGAGATAAATATGAAATATTTCTGAAAATTTGGCGCCCTTATTTACAAAAGATAGGATTAAATATATAAGTGCTCTGAAGATAAAATTATTGGTTATTTGAGGAAATAAATAAATATATGTACTAAAGCTATTATGAACTCCATGGAGCATGTGGGGATTTTCCGATATCCAGGCATTCTTTCTTTTTTTTCCCCCTTTTTTCCCCCTCTTTCTACAGGGATATGTTAGGGGGGAGGGGTTAGGGGGGAAGGGTTGATAATTTTTTTTCCTTCTGTAACCATTTGAAAATTCAATAAAAAAATTTATTTAAAAAAAGTCTCAATGATTACCATCCAAGCTTTCACTTATTGTTTAATTTCTTACTATCATGAATATCAGAAAACTGATACTTAAAAGTTTAGGTTTAGAATTTAGAATAGAAAATGCATATGGAAATAAAATGAGACAATGCAGTTGCTGGACTTGCCAGCAGGCAGTGTGATGGAGCTGAGATTCTAAAACATTTCTGAAAACTTTACAGTCATAAAGTAACACAGTAACAGTCATAGAGTTTGGCCTACCCCATCCATGCTAAGCAAGGTGCCTTCTTGAGTTAGTCCCATTTGTCTACATTTGGCCAGTATCCCTCTAAACCTTTCCTAGCTATGAAACTATCTAAATGTCTTTTAAAAATTGTAACTGTACCTGCTTCTATGATTTCCTCTGGCAGCACCCTCCATATATCCAAATGCATAAAATGCATCCCTCAGATCCCTTTTAAAACTTTCCCTTCTCACCTCAAACATCTTAAACGTATGCCATCTAGTTTTGACTCCTTTCCCTGGGAGACAGACCATGAGCATCCACTTCCACAAGGTCATCCCTGTCTCTTTCGATCCAGGGAAAATAAACCCAGACTAATTAATCTCTTTTTATAACTCAAGCTGTCCAGTCCCAGCAAAGTTCTTGTGTATCTTTTTTTGCATTCTTGCTAGCTTAATCACACTCTGTCTATAGTATGGTGACGAGAACTACACAGACTATTCCAAGCACAGTCTCACCAATATCTCATACAGTGTTAACGTGACATAAATTCTTATACCAAATGCCTTACACCTTCTTCAAACCTTTTCTATCTACGTTACAATTTCTAGGGAACTATGTACCTGTACCATAGAACATTACAGCACAGAAACAGGCCTTTTGGCCTTTCTTGGCTGTGCCAAACCATTTTTCTGCCTAGTCCCACTGACCTGCACCTGGGCCATATCCCTCCAAACCCCTCTCATCCACATACCTGTCCAAGTTTTTCTTAAATGTCAAAAGTGAGCCCGCATTCACCACTATAGAACCATAGAACATTACAGCACAGTCCCTTGGTCTCTATTTTACAACACTCCCTAAGGCCCTGTCTGTTACTGTTAAGTCTTGCCATGGTTTAATTTCTCAAATATATCACCATACTTGGTGTAACTTAAATTCTATCTGCCATTTCTTTGCCCACTTTTCCAGTAGATCTAGATCCTATTGCAACCTTAGACAACCTTTCTCAATGTCCACGTTACCAGCAACGTTGGTGCCATCCACTGGTATCTCATCACAAAAAAGATGACAGTGTACACAATATAATTATGCAACAATAATTCAAAATGAGTTATACTCACTTCAGAGTCCACAAGACGCTTGTAATTTACTTCATACAACACAATAAGACCATTTGGATTCTTTGGCTCATCCCATTTAATATGAACCACTTTATCGACAACCTTGGTTGTGATTGGACCCACAATGTCATCAGCATTTGCTGTTGGACAAACCAAAAGATCTTACTTCAAATGAACAACCATTTTATTAATTAAATAAATAAAAATCTCATATCAAGTTAATCTCAAAAAGCAATTTCAATCTTTTTAACAATTTAGAGGGAAAAAAAAGGATTGGTGTTTCTTTGGCACCAGTTGCATCTCTTTCAGGATATTCAAAGCACTTCACAAAATACTTCTGAAGTGCACATGAGTGTGCACACAGGATGGTCACACCAACAATTGTTTAATACCAAGACCAGGGCTGGTGAACCTTTCTGAGGATGTGTCACCAAACTGGTGATAATCTTCTAAAAACTCTCTTGCATGCCATGGAAATTTTGATTATCACTGCTTAATGATTTAGTAACAAGAATTCTGGGTGTTTTTAAGGAAAAAGGATGAGTCCTGCTGTCCATTTATATGTATTCCTTTTTTATCAATAAAAGCATAACAGAGGCAGAACAAAATAAATGAGCATTTTAGAAAACCTGTTCAAAAATTTTCATATTAATCTTTGAAAAAGACAACTGAAAAATACCATTATTGTAACCATTTACTATTCAACGACTGATGAGTACACCAGGTCTGCACTCCTTCGATCTTCTCAGATTAATGGTACTGATTAGTTTTTTTCAACATTCCTCAGTCAACTTTGCTGTCAACAGCCTTACTGGAGTTACAATCTCTATGATGGTTTGATACTCTGACTTCTCTGACCCTCAACTCCATCAGTATTTTATTGATAAACAAGAGTGCCAATGATTGCGTCCGTGAGTGCAATTCTATGCATCATCTACTATCAATTGTACAGAAGGCATAGGAAATGGATAATTTATTTCCTTCCTACCTTCAGGCATAGTCCGTGCACTAACGTAAGCTGCAACACTGCATCCTACATTTTTTGCGTCATGGTTGCATGCATGAATTTCAATTCGGTATCCTGAAAAATGATGCAAGTTGGAGATCACCAGAGACTCCTTCATCCACACTTCCTCTGATAACACTGGATACTCTTCCTCGAATGATCTTGTTGCTGATGCATTAGCAATGGGAGTAGGTGTAGTCAATTCTAGAATGCTGCTGTTTGACAGGGCTCCCAGTTCCCTGCGCTTCCGTGAAGGTCTAAAATCAAGAATGACAGTCAATTAGTAAATGGCTGGTAGATTAAAAATGCACGAAGCCGTAACTGAGAGTGCTTGGAATATTTTTGAAAAATTTATTAAGTTATACTTGGAATGCAGGCATTGCTGAAAAGGTTTGTATTTATTGTCCTCATTTTCATTGTTTGTGAAAATGGAAGAGCTTCGAGGGCACTTCAGGGGGTCACTAAAAATTTACCATACCACAGGTACATTGAAGTCACACCTTAACTACATCAGTTAAGAATAGCTTTGCTCCTCAATGGACAATTGTGAAGAACACTGTCCTTATTAGAACACTGTGATACTTTTACTGACAATGGTTATTTTGCTTCCCATTTGGTTTAACAGAACTCAACTTCTGAAACTGTCGTGGTGGGATCTGAACTATTACTCTCTGCATTCCCTGTCTCCAGCTATGGATAACAATCAAGTCAGGTATCCAGCATATTATCACATCTGGAAAAATACAGGACACCATCCATTTTTTGGGGAACAGGCACAGAACAACTGGGGGATGGTCTCTACTCTGTTTGATTGACACTGGACTACTTACGAAATAGCACTCATGGCTTCAAGGCTGTGTACTTACTTTTGTGAACTTCAGTTCTGAATGTTACTTGCTCACTTTTATTGTTTGCACTAATGTTTTCTGCACATTGGGTGTCTGACAGTCTTTTTTTAAAAAATGGGTTCTCTTGGGTTTGTTTTGTGGCTGACAGTAAGGAGATGAATCTCAAGGTTGTATATAGTATACACTGATAATAATTGTACTTTGAACCCAAATGACTTGATGTCTGAAGGATGGAGGCAATGCAAGGACACAGCCTCCCAACTGTTTTCATGTTTATCCTGCAGGTCGCACAAAGAACATGGATACAAGGATCTTGTGCTGCAGTTTCTCATTAGCTGCCCTAATCCATGACGTTTAAAACAAAGATTGTGTCAAAGTATGTTACCAGTGAATTTGACTTGCACAAACTCATTCCACATCACCAGCCACTTCTATTCATTTTTAATTGCTGTTAACTTGCCCCTTTCAGGATGCCAGGCAGTGCCATTACTGCAGCTGTGCTGAGTCAATGAGGGGACTTCCAGCAAGTGAAAACACAATAGCAAAGATGCAAGAGCACGAGTGGAAAAAAGCGGCACATTAAAGCCATTATACCCTGCAACAACTTAACCTGGCAAAAGTGATAATGGTCAAGTAATCCAATTGGATGAATAATATACTCATATCCAAACACTCTGTACGAAGAACACAGTAGCCTGGATATTTAAAAAGTTTAGAGCAGTTTTTGTACCCATGTTAAAGTGCTATAGGGTATAGATAAAACCAGGTCACAAATATGCATTGCAAAGTTACTTCACTGATGCAGCGTGCTCTTAAAACATAAAATAACTGGATGCCCAGTCTGTACTCAAATTTCGAAATCAAAAAAATACTTGAAAATGTTACTTGCTCAAGGATTATCAGTTGTATATACACATTAGGCAATGTGGTATTAACCTTAAGAGACAGCTGTGAACTTCATCAATGTCTCAATAGATAGCATCCAGCTCAGTGAGGAATTGGGCAGCAAATAGCTCAAGATACCATATTTAATCACCAGTAATTGAATGAGTTCAGGTTTATCAAGGGCATGAATGTTGGTTGGTGGTTTTGAGGGTGCAGGGAGAGAAGGAGAATGAAAAACCAATGAAAGACCCTACTCACAAATGCTAACCAGTATTACTTAGCTTATAAACTCCAGGATTGCGGACTAGAGAGGTGGGAAGCGGTATTAATTTTGATTGTCCAATCACAAATCACCATTCCAGAAAACAATTTTCAGTCTGTTTGCTTCATATCAGGAGCCTTCAAGTTAGAAGCACAACAAACTTCCAAACACTGACTGAACCATGCCTGAAGTCAATGCCAATCAAAAGAATGTAAATCTAACTCAGTCCTCCAATACACCAGGGTATAGAACCTAAGAGTAATCAGCACATAAAATTCCATTCATCAATGGATAAGGGAACTGCTTAAAGTTACATAACTTCTCATCATCAACTCTGAACTGTTTTTGGGACTGACAACAACTGCTCCAATTCCACATGGATAAACTGTCCTTAACCAGCAACCTAAGATCAAAAGATCAATCAAGTTATAGAAAGGACCAGGATTAAGCTGATTCTGTTCTACCATTCAGATAAAATCATACTAATCTGACAGTTGGCCTCAACAATAATCCCTCAAAATCTATTAGCCGAATCTTCTATACAGAGCTTCCTCAGTTAATGAAGGGACCCCTCATAATGCAAAAATTCACACTGAGGGAGGTGCAACAGGGCATAGCAGATGCCTTGCAAGATAAATCACAGCTTGTTAATCTCCTCCAAATAATAATGCAGCAAACCGTGTTTGTTTTAACAAGCTGAACCTTACAGATCAATCATCCACTGGTCACTGTTGTCAGATGCAGGAGGGCAAGTACTCAATAAAGGGCTTCCCCAACCAATTTTAAATAGTTTATTTCATAGATTTCCTATCAACCCAAACAAAAATAATACCAGTTTTCAGAGATTTCTGTGTTAACTGCCTCCAAATGTGCTTTCCTGTCCAGACATTTCAAATCTAATTTCCCGATGCACTTTAGCCAACTTTCCCTTCACGCCTAACTTAAGTTTACGATCCTAAGCTTTGGATATAGGCTTGTCACATTCAAACCGAATGTGAAATTCCAGCAGGTTATGATCACACCTTTGCAAAAGATCCTTCTTTACGAGATCACTAATTAATCTTGGTGTAGCTAATTGGATTTAAAGTGGCCTGTCTCTGATAGGGTCCACCCCTATCAAGCAAACTGTCTCGAAAGCATTCCATTAACTGTTCCTAACTTTGTTAATTTGACTTGCCAAATTATGAAATTATGAAAATTTCATCACCAATGGTTGTTGCATTACCGTCGTTGGAAGCTCCCTTGACATTGATCCATTATAATCATGTTTGGGGAACCGATACATTAATGAAGCAGCTCCCTTTTTCTCCGGTACTGATGATTCTACGCACAGCACCACTCTTTGAGCAATACATGCAACTCTTTGATTCATTGCTAAGTTTCATATGTCTCAATAGTAATCTACAAATTATGTTACTTCATCTTTTTTTAAATAGCATGAGAAAAAGATGTACATAGAACTATTAGAGGCTCAGTCTATAATAGGACCCAGGGACAAAGCTCTGTATGTGAGCTCACTGTTTACCGCACTGTTCCATTGATTTAAAAATGTCAATAGAATTTACAGATCATAAGGAACAAAATAAGATATGGTGGAATATTTCAAAAACACTTGGTTTCAGTTCTGGATTTTGAAGAAATTGGCCAGCTTCAGTCACACTCCAGCGGGTTCAACTGTAAAGAGACTGTCACGACTGGATGGGATTGACATCTGCTGGCAAATTCCTACTACACCAATATTCTGCTTGCATTCAAAAACAATCAGCGGTGACATGGAAAAAACTGTATACTGGCAGGTATACATCCCAGCAACTATGAGAGGTGGAGAGAATTGTTGTGCATTTTAGCGGACGCCTGAGAAGGAAGCAGCAGAAAGAAACATCTTATGTTTAACAAAAATGTTAGGAATTTGTAGCAGATCATCAGCATCTGCAAAAAGAAAAAGTGGATGAGTATTTTGGTTACTGACCACGCATTGATATTAGGTCTACACCTCAAATACCAACACATCGTTTAAGAAGCTGAGGGACGCATTTGTGGCTTGAGAACATTGTGCATATTGGGAACTCCAATGTACAAATAATTCCAGCCTGAAGTTTTCATTGTTTAAAAGGGCAGTTAGCTCTGTAAATATCAGTGGCAAAAAACATTCACTGGTTATACTTGTGCAGAACACATGATTATTCACAGAATAAAAAGCAAAAGCATAATTAATCGTTTTTCAAACAGAGGGCTTTCCAGAGCAGTTATATAATTAGGCTCATTTCTTTTGATTTCCTTTTTATAAATTATTGACAATTAAAAACACGGCCACCTGCACATCACCCAGCATGATTTCAGAAGCACATAACTCAGGCACTCCCTTACCTACTGTCCTTAGTACCACTCTCTTGAGGTGTAGGTCTGCAAAAGTAAAACATCACTTTAAACGAGTTTTGTTTTGAAAATATGGGCTGGGGGTTTGATTCCTGGGTGATTAAAGACTGTTTTTATTGCATTATATTTTTATTATTATTATTTTTGCAATCAAGTACAAGAGAAGTTGGAGTAAAAAACTCGTGCAAACATACTGCTCATCTACTAGCTTTTTTTTGTACTTTCTCAGAAACTTAAATTTGCATGGCCTTTCCGATATCTAAAAATATGAAATTTCAGTATCCTTGCCCTGTAGTCACATTCTGCACCTTACCAAATCAAGCTGGTCTGAGCTATAATATAAGAAAAATACATTTGCTAAGAGCTAGAGATCAGGCAGTGAGGAAAAACAACTTTAACTTATTAGCCATCTTTGTTTAACAAAATGGTTTTGTTTTATACATGTCCATAAGTAATTTTGCCCACAAGTAGGATAAATGTACAGAAATCATTCAAAATGGTAACCATATGTCCACAGTATTGTAATGACTGGCAGCAAAAGCAGGTAAGACTAGTCAGAAAAATCAATGACCAAGAGAGGCACAAAGAGATTGGTTCCGCCATTCGTAAGAATGATCAAATGTACATACATTGGACTTTTGAATTTAATACAAAGGGAGCTTACTCAATTAAAGTTCCTCAATGGATGGCTAAACCTGAATGTTTGGGGGGGGCAGGGGGGGAAGTGAGTGGTGTGTGAGTGAGAGAGAGAGGGAAAGGGGGGGGAGAGAGAGAGAGATAGATAGATTAATCTTAGATTGAGTTGAGGGATTCAGGACTTATGAAGAGCAACCAATCTGTGTTTTAGCTAACCCAGTCTTGGGCTTTTGCTGTTATCATATGCCATACCTAGATTGAAAAGACACCTCAATATCACAGCCCAATTCTTCTGTTTGTCCACTCTTAACCCAAGGCTTTCAGGATACATTGTGACTTCTGCCACAAAGTTTATAGGCAACTGATGCAAGGAAATGCCATTCAACCCCACTGGTCACACAATGCCCCATATTGTAAATATACGGCCTACTTTCTCTCCTGCTGAGTCTAAACCTCAGTAATTTTCCCTGCTCCTCTTCAGAATAGTTCAGCCCTCAGCTTGATGTCTCAACAGCACCCCTTCTCATCCAATCCCCCAGATTCTGTCACTCACCTATGCACTAAGAGCAATTTACTGTGGCCAATCAACCTACCAATCCACAATTCTTTGGAACATGGCTGGAAATCCACATGACCACAGGGAGAACGTGCAAACTCCGCACAGACAGTACCCGAGGTCGGTATTATGAGCAGGTCTCTGACCCTGTGAGGCAGTGGTTTTACCAGCCGCAACACTCGGTCACTTTTGGGATTTTGGGAGGGTGGGGTGAGGAAAGGGACTTGGTTTGTTGCTTTGTTGGTTAGTCCTAATGAAGGGTCTCGGCCCGAAACGTCGACAGTGCTTCTCCTATAGATGCTGCCTGGCCTGCTGTGTTCCACCAGCATTTTGGTTTGTTGCTATTGCTTTTTTGCTTGTTGTGTTCTGTGTTGTTTTGCCGAGCGTTGTGAGCATGCTATGCTGGTGCTGGAAAGTGTGGCGACACTTGCGGGCTGCCCCCAGCACATCCTTTGGTGTGTTGGTTGTTAACATAAACAAGGCGTTTCACTGTATGGTTCAATGCACATATGATAAATAAATTTGAATCTAAATCTGAATAAACTGCCATGTTATAAAATTACAGATAGTTTCAACTAACTTAGAGAAGTCAACATTAGCAGACACAGGACAAGGTTAAGCATCATCATCACTGCTTCTACAATCAAATCCGTTCCCTGCATCATTTATCTAAGGAAGCTGTTAAACAGATCATCCTGCACCATCTTTATATGCAGTAATATTCAATTTTATCAATTGGCTGCTGAGTGAATTTACTTTGGAAGAGTGAAAGAGTAACCACATAATGTGTTAGAATTTGGATGTGTTTTTTTTAGCCAATGATGTTATTTCTTCCCAGATTAGTCAGTGGACCAGTCATAGAGTTATGCAACAGAGTCCTTCAGCCCAACTAACCTGTGCTGGTTAAGATGTACATCCCAGACAGTCCTTTTTTCCTTGTTTGGCCCATACTTCTCTAAACCTTTTCTATTCATACATCTGTCTAAATGTTTCTTGAACATAGCAGTTGTATCTACCTCTTCAGCTTCCTCTGGCTGCTTGTTCCACATGCCCACCAATCTCTAGCTGAGTTGCCTCTATTATAGTAAACCTAAACCTCAAGCTTTCGACTTTCCTACCTTGGGAAAAAGATCATGACCATTTACCCAATCCATGCCCCTCATGATCTTATAAACTTCCATATGGTCACCCATCAGCTCCTACAGTCTTAGAGAAAAAATGCCTCAGTTTGGCTGGCCTTTTCTTGTAAGTCAAACATTCTAGTCCCAGTAAAAAAAAAACACTTGGTATGCTTTAGCTACAAGCGTACCCAGAGATGGCCAACAACATCCAACCTATAATTGCTCCAGGGCATGCACTAATGTAAAAAAAATGTCATAGTAAGGGAGGTCATTGTTTATTGATCTCTCATTACAACCTTTTGGCTGCTGTTTAACTCACTGGCAAAACACAAGTTTAGCTTTAGAAAGCAAAAATGTGTTAGAAATACTTCAGGTTTCTATGCCTTCACTCTATGAAGAAAAGGACTTAATATAGCTGAAAACTCAAAAAACAAGTCAATACATAAAGTGCTTTGAACTTCTGCTGGTTTCCTAACACAAAGTGGATGCTGAGCGTGATAGAGTGGTGAAAGGAAATTTTCAGCACTGACTCTGAAACCTTTATTGAAATAGGGTATTAAGGATGCTGACTGATGGGTAAATAAAACTGAGATATTATGTTGCCTGAGTCCCTCCAACACCTTGTGGGCGTTGTTCAAGATTTCCAGCATCTGCAAAACTTCTGGTCTTTATTAATGTCAATGTCAGATTACTCCACTATTTCCCAAGATAATGGCTATTCACTTTTTAGCAATGAATACTTCATTTCCTGAACATAAGGGAAAGTGCAGTGGTTAAGAGAAGGGGAGGGACCACAAAAGAAATTCAAAGTAGAAAATGCAAAATGATTTAAATTCAAAGACCCAGTTGCAAGCTCCAAAGCCTTTGGCACCAATATTAGGATTCAAGGAGGTAAAAGTCAGACAGAGTGTTTCAAAAGCCAAGAAATCTGGCATTATTTAGATGTCCTATCTACTTACACAATGTATTCAAACTGTGCAAAACACTGAAAAAATTACTTTGCATAGTGTTTTAGTTTGAACAATTTCATCTGCATAAGGGAAAATTGGCAAAATGTCTTCTGTTATCCTTCATTAGAAAACTGCCAGAGGGCAATTTGACTTTTTCTCTTGTGTGCATTTATGAAGCTGTTATAGAGTCACAGAGTGATACGGTACAGAAACAGGGCCTTTGGAACAACGAGACTACACTAACCATCAAGCACCCATATTCACTAATTTTGCACTAATGCTATTTTATTCTCCCCACATTCCCACCAAACTCTAAATTCTACCATTGACCACTAGGGACAATTTACATTGGCCACTTAACTTTCCAACCTTCATGTCCGAGATGTGGGAACTGGAGCACCCGAAAACGCTTACTGTCACAAGGGGGCACAATAACACTAGAAACAAAGCAATCCAGATTAAGGATCCGTAGAAGTTGTGACAGGAGCAATCGACTGATTTTGTTTCCTTTCCCCTCAGACACTGCTTAAATGAGAATTTCCTCTATTATCTTTTATTCCATATTAAAGAGCAAAGTAAGTGACAAACTGAATAAACTTCTAGATACTGAGCATTGGTAAAATTATTGAGTTATCTGTCCAAGATGCACGGAACTGCTTCAAAAATTCATGCCATGAACATAGGAGACTTTCACCCAGAAACAGTCCAAAGATTCTGAATCAATTCATAAACATCAGCGGTGGAATAGAAAGTGGTCTTGGGTGATGGTGTTAAATGCTTGAGACTACTAGATATACATCCTATCTGACACTGAGCTCCATAAGACAACAAGGCTAGCATATTAGGCAGGACCTCCAAAGATAGTTAATATGATATGGAATTCTTTGTGTCTCCTTCTACTCTTTAAAGGTTTGAAGAGTAAAAAGGGTTTCTGCCCTTGCATTACCTGATCATGAAAACCTCATTGTGCAGGTAGTTTTCGAACTTCTTCTGAAAGGCGGCCTCCTCAGCTTCCCTTTTGAGCTGTGACTCTGTTTTCGGACAGGCGCAGCATTCACCTAAATCCTGACAAACATCAGTCTGGTTTTGCTTCTGGACATCTTCAGTTTCACTGTGAGTCGTAGATGCTCGAGATGGCAACTTTAATCCTAATGGACAGGGATCAAAAAATTTGTTGTTATTCTGTCCAGCTGGTTAACTGAAGCTGTATTGTACCCAAAGCACCTCTGTTTCAGAGCTGAGCTGTGTTGTTACAAGGATTCGTTGCAACCACTGTATCAGTAGTGGTGTCTTCACCTTTTTATCTTCCTTTATTTTATAAATAGTGAGCTAAAATCCAGATAGGCAAGTTGCATTGCCCAACAGGAACTTACAGATCATCTTTCACATGAGACTACATAATGGAGCTTTAGTCAGTATTTCAAAGAGAATAGGTATAAAACCTCAATATTCATCAGCACTTTACAAAAGTACTTTTCTATTTCACGGCTGAACACTTTCCTCCTCTGCTTTGGTGCTCCAAGGTCAACTAGAAAATCAGAGATTGAACTAGGATTTTCTGGTCTACGTGGCAATCTACCAGCTACCAACTTACTGAGGAAGCAAGGCAATCTCATACAATTGTGTTGACTCTGTCAATCCCAGTTTAGATCCATGATAGCAGACTCAAGAGTCAAGACTGGAGATCAGACTCCCTCAGTGGATGTGAATTCAAAATCTCTGCTGATACTGTAGTACTAACTCCAAATGCTACACAGCTCACAAAGTTATAAGTCATGAAAGTGCTCTGCATGATTGGGTTCTTTGGGCTCACCAATGTCCTTGATGATCTGCACTAATCATATTTGTATTCATGAGGATCATATCCTTCTATGCTTTGCCTATTTAAGTGTCTTTGAATTGTAATTACTGTTCTTGGAGAAAAGTACAGGAACAAACCTGCAGAATGCAAGCTCTTATATAGCAATTAAATAATACATTGTTTTAGGTGTTGGTTGAGAAATGAACAGTGGCTTGGTCAACAGAGAAAGCTTCCTTGTTTGAAATGAACTATAACCATAAGATTTTTATGGCTAACTAATAGGGGAAAAAATGAGCCACTGACAATTCAGGACAACTTAATGTGTGTGACTTTTGTTTAATAGGTGATCTCTGCAATGGGGTTCAACTCACAGCCTTCTCATGCAGATCTGAGTGCGCTGTCTGGCATAAAACTTGACATAATTCCCCATTGTTTTACTGTGACTGAACAAGTTCACCTTTTATTAGATGAGAGTACAAGTTTTTGATTGTGTCTCTGCTAAAGCAGCTGACTTTAAAAAAAAACGGATGCTTGGAACACAGGAAGTTGGAAAGGGAGCAGAGTGGTAGATGCATCAGTGAGAGGAGTCAATATCAGGACCAGGTCCATCAGAGTACACCCTGATGCTACTTACCCTTCTGGCAGTAATCAAACTCATACAGCTCACTGTCCTCCGGCTGCTGCTGCCAGAACACCAGGTAGTGGGTGATGTTACCATTAGGGTCTGTTGGAGGCTTCCACTTCAAGATGATCTGGGAGGAGGAGTTGGAAACTGATATTGGATCCAGTGGCACTGAAGGAACTGGAATACATAACAGGAGCAATTCAGAATCCTTGCAAGTTGACGTATTTATCAGCAGTGATGGGGAAGAAAAGACTTTATGGGCTTCCCCATTTGCCTCACATATGAAATTACATCATTAACAAGGGCAGCTCTCTCCAAGCAGAATAACACAGTAAATTCAAAAGAGTAAACTAGCAAGGATGAAATTTAAGCTCTGAGAACTTGTGAAATAAGTATGGATAATGAGAAACCAGCATAATCAAAAACATACATCTGCTTCTACTGGCTACATGGACTGAATTTCAATGGCATGAGGGTTTACATTTAGTTCACAAACTGCAGTTTGTGCTCTTTCTCAGTAACAAAGGTTTGAGCAAAACAAACAGAGATACACTGAAACACCTCTGATGTTTTGTGTTAGAGGGGACTCAGATGTTAAGATGAGGAAAGAAATGCTTGCTGTCAAAAGCTGCTCTGCTCTGCAACAAACCTGAAAGGTTAACAGATCAAGATGGCAGCACGCCTGATAGCAGTGGCTTCTATGAGGAGTTATTTTCTTTTAATAAAACATTTATGATTGAAAGATCCTGCTGGACATTAATAACTTAAAAATACTATAGGTCTAACCCATCAGCGGGCTGCTTGTTGGCAGAGAAACTGAAGGAGCTGGACTTGGTACGGAGAGTGCTGCTGTCTGCATCAGTGGCAGAATTGACAGTGTGCGAAAGCGGCGTGCAGTCTGACAGCAAGTGATTGCCTCCGACACTTTTCCTGTGATTGCAAGACCCAGTTGGACATTGTTACTGTGGGAACGCTGCAAGTCCAATTCACTGATTTATTGGCGGACAGCTGGAGAGCTGCATGGCCTCGGTCGTGGTGAGGACTTGGCCGCAAGCCGTGGTATTGCCCTTTTATAGCTGCCCAGGAGAGAGGTGTCCCAGAGGCGGTATGGCATGGTGTTCATGCTGGAGTTGGTGCTGCCCCCCTCTCCAGTGTTCACTCAACAGAAGGCAAGCTGTATCGTGTTCAACTGCAGACTATTGCAAGATTCATGGACTCAGGGTCTTGGGCTCTTTTTTTTTGTGTGTGACTGTATTTTACCGATATCTTGTATGTGTTATATTACCTTGTGCCGAGTGTGTTGATACTGTGTTTTGCACTTTAGTCCCTGTATAATGCTGCTTCATTTGGCTGTATTCATGGGTGTTCATCTATGGTTGACTGAAAATTAAACTTGAACTAAGGTGCAAGCGATGACGGGCTAAAAAAAAAACTGGGCTCCACTAAACAACTGAAAACCAAACAAAAACCTGCAGTTACAGTAACTCTAAAATAAAAACCAAAATATGCTGGAAATACTTGGTGGGTCTGTTCTGATGAAGTGTCTTCAACCTGAAACATTAGCTGCTTCTCATTCTACAAATATGGCCTGGCCTGCTGAGTACTTCCAGCAAAATTTGCTTTTATTTTGGATTCCACCGTGTCTGACTCACGGCACTCAATGAGGTGAGTTCAAATCCTATCAAGATAATGATTTAATAGAATAAATTTTGAATAAAACTAATATCAGAAATATTCAACCACTGTGGTACCTATTTGGTCCTATAATGTTCTTTAGCAATCTAAATATGCAGTCTTTACCAAGTGTAATTATTAGTGACTCAAAACCCCGAAAGCTCTTAAGCATAATTTGAAAAGACTGAGCAAGCCACTCACATCAATTTGGGCAATAAATGCTGAGGGATAACAGAAACATGCACTCGGAGATCCTGAGGATAAGGTGTTGGAGTTGTTATTTGTGGAGATATCCATTCCTCCTTAGGTGGTCCATCGGATAACTTGTTCCCACTCTAGTTCTAGAGAGGCTGAAGGGCCACAAGTGGATCCCCAGACTCTGTCAAAGACAGGGCGGGTGGTACTTTGGTTGGTGGGTGGTTTGAAATGAGCAGGCAGACAGAGTCTTAGTGCCCTCAACTAAAGGGTAATTGGTGTGTCCCTCAAACCAAGTGCTCAAATTGAAAAGAAGAAAAAATAATTCACCTTTTGAAATAGTTACAACCTGATTTACAACAGCTATAGCACAGACATCAAGAGCCATACTTTGTCTAGAAGAGAATTAGGAGGGTGTATGAAGATATAAATGCCTGTTTTAAAAATCAAACGTTAACTTTTCATTTATTTCTTAAATTTTATAATATTTATCATCAATGAAGAAAGTGTACAGTAATTCAGAAAGCCGAGCTGGTTGAGCTGATGATTTTCTCTCTAAGGCAACCAGGGGTATTGGAAAAGGCTAAGCTGTAGGTCTACTATGTCTACCCTGAAGGGAGGCTGCAAGTATCAATTGTTTTCATAACGAATGTGGACATAGAAATTTATAATGGTAAATAGCAGATAGCACATCCAAGCAAGTAAAATGATGGACAACTATGTAAATTAGTTCTATAAAGTATTAACACATACTGCCTGCTGTGGTGCGAATGTAGACAATGTCACTTTTGGCTCCATGATTGTGCCTCTCATCACTTATTGTGAGTAGGGTCTTGACAAAGATTGCATACTGCGTCCAGGGTTTGAGGCCGAGAAGCAGTGACCCTGGATTAACCAATTTCCCATCTGCTCGCACAGGAGGTTCCACATCTACCACCTTCCAACTGTTTGTTCCACAGGCATCTTGCCCTTCAAATTCAGTCACGTTCTGGTAAGGCCTATTTCAGGGAAAAAACCACAAATATAGAGACAAACCGATTAACCTGCTGCCAACAGGACATTTTGTTCATCACCTACTGCTAACCTGGATAACCTGCCTGTCATCCCTCAAGTTACAAACAACACTGGGAAGCTGACATCTGTCTGCCCACACAAATTACCCCTGAGAAAGTGACAGGGTTATGCCTTCTTTAACCACCACAATCAATGTCTTGAAGGCACTCCCATTAGATGGGAAGTTCCAGAATTTTGATCCAGTGGCTTTGAAAAGATTTTATGTTTGACGATTGCAATTTACTGGTATACCGATACACCAACGCTCCCTATCCTTCTTAGTGTTGGTAATGATTCTTTTTAAGTAGTTTCAGTGTCTCTACTGGGAAATACACACTGCAGGTCAGGTAAACCAAAAGAAGAGGGGATAGACATAAGGGGGTGGAGAATTTGCCTCATTATTGGGGTTATTTGATCCCAGAGACTGTTGTACTTCTTAAATGCTGTTGGGGCCTCACTTCAGTTGACATGCTTTCACACTAAGATGCCTTGCAGGAGATTTTGAGGTCAGAGGTGAGCCACCTGCTACAGAATAGCTAGCCTCTGTTGTAATAGCTAAGACATTTATTGCCTAATTTTGTATGGTATCTGTTCAGTTACTGGGAACGAAAGGCTCAGGAATGTTTATTACAGTAATCCTGTGAAAACATCAAAGGGCATTTTTGCTTCTTTTTTGAGGTTTAATCAGCTTTATTTGTTGTGTTAACATTTGGACAGGTCTTAAGAGTTGGTGTTCTCATGCATTTGTCTACATTACAGGTTTCAGACAGTTTTGGTGAGTTGCTGATTGCATTCTCTTAAGCAGTGCACACTGCTGCCACTAAACAGCCTACACTACACTGCATACACAAATGGGTATTCCCATTACTAATTATTTTCGTAAACTAAACCAAGTATAATGGAAAAAGATGCATGGTGCTGTTGTGAACAGTTTGTACCCAGATTGTTAAGCAAAATGAACAGAGAATAACATACATATGATACTTTTTTGCAATAGGGTAAAGGCCACTGAGCCTACTTCAAATGATCTTTTGTTTCCCATCCATTTCTTTCGTCAACTACACCCTCACATCTTTTGTCAAGGAAAATTAAAAATGAGCAAAGAATTTGGACTGGTTTTAATTGCCAAGAGCAAGAGCTGTGATTACTGGCAGGAACACTATTCTTTCCTCCATGAACATTGCTGACTGCACAACCACCCAAAGAATGCTCAAAACAGACATTAAAAAAAAACCAAAGAAATGAAAACTGCATACCCAAGTACATTGTATTTTAATTTTAAACAGCATGTATTACTCTATGTACAGATAACTCAAAATGATACTTACGCCTCCTTGAAGAATACCATGAAACCCAAAAGGTCTCTGAAGTCTGGCGGCCAAAAGGGCTGCCACTTCAACACAATCTTATCAGTTGTAGTTTTATTGTAAACAAACTTCAAGAGCTGGGTTTCACCTATGCATGGACAGGAAAAGAAATTTTCCATTAGTTTTTTTGTTTCTCAAACTATTTGGAAATTGCTTTTGAGCATGACGTAGCTTCCCACCCAACTAAAAATCCTCCAAATATGAATTGCCACTTAGTCAAAAGATAAGAGGATCTCAGTGCATGCAACTCAAAGTAGGACAGATGGGATCCTAAAATAGATGTAAAAAGAATGAATAACTGTGCTATAAAATATATTTAAGTGTATAACACAGGAGCACAGAACAAGAAATTAACAAACATCAGTGCAAATATTACTTGCATTACTTTGACAACTGACATCCAGGAGAGAAAATACAGATCAGTTAAGCAAAAACACATTCTAGCAGGGCTCAGGCAGGATATAGAACCTCTGAACACCAGTGTTTGCTAGAAATGACTTGAAATCCATGAGCCCAACAAAGTAACTTGTTGGATATACCTATGTATTAGTTTGGTCTGTATTGGGAGTTATTAGAAGAACAATTTGACTTGTGCCATAAAGATTAAAATAATGGCAATCTGTGAGTGTGAATATTATCACCAAAACAGATTACCTCGTGACATATTATTGTTTATGGAAACATGCTGCACCCAGAAGGGCTGCTCCATTCCTCCACAATACATTAATGATGCTGATTTGCAGCTGTGTTTGTTTACATACATTACATCAATCGAGCCAATTATAAAGTCAGGTAATGGAATATATTACCAAGAAAGATGACTAACATACACCATAGTGTAAACTGCAAATCCTAGGTGTCAATGCACAATTTGCTACCATCATAAAGTAGCAACAGGATTTAGTGGATTTACTGGGATTTGGTTTGCTACAACTCAAAAGCAGTGTAGTCAAAGACCACAGATCTAACTTCTGAAATTTACCACCAATTAATATGTCAGGGCAGGATATATAGAACTTTATGAGAGAACTTGTTTCCTTGCACTGAAAGTCCCTTATCCACTTTAACTTGTTACAGAGACTTCCTGGCCTGTCACTGGGTCTTCCTTTCAGGTAGCAGGTACAATTTTCTCTTTACACAAGATACTGACTATCCATTTTTTTCCTGGAACTTTCCCTTTTGCTTGTGCCTTAAGGTTGTGCTTTTCTTTCTTTGTTCCTTACTTGGCTAGTTCTGAGAAAGCTTTTACTGTCAGTACCTTCAGGCAAAGCCAGCCTCAATCACCACATGCTATCCTGAAGGTAGATAAGTTGGGGTTAACACTGTTAATTTGCTTGGAGAGTATATTTGCCGAAGTCTTTATTGAGGTTCAACTTGTACATATAGAATTTGGTGTCCACATTGGATACACTTCTTGTCAAACAACAGCCCAAAACATTTATTCTCACAGAATCATTCCATGGAGATAATACTCCAGACTCCTTCATCACAATCATGGGCATGGCTTCTCCCAGGGACAAGATAGACTCAACCAGCAAAGGAAGCACAGTGATATAAAGGTGGGACAGCGTTGCCCAAACTGTCTATTTTCAATTATCAGCAAAGTGGAAGAAGCTACTGTGACTGAACCACTAGCAGTCTTCAATCACAAAAAAACCCATTTAACAATGCAGTTTGGATTTAGCCAGCGTTGCTCTGCTTCAGACCTCATTACTAGCCTTGGTTCAAACATGGACTACGATTTGAATTCCAGGTGTGAGGTGAAATTGACTGTCATTGACTTGAAGGCAAAATTTGACCGAGTGTAGCAAGGTGTCCTGGTAAAGTTAGTGTCAACTGGGAAAAATGGGAAAAATGGGAAAAAAAACTGCAGTAAATGGAATCATGCCTCACAAAAAGGAAGATGGCTATGGATGATCAATCATCTTAGCCTAAGGACCACAAGACTCCAAGACATAGGAGCAGAATTAGCCCATTTGGTCCTTTGAGTCTGCTCTGCCATTTGATCACCCTCCAGTTTGCTCAATACAAAGCTGTCTGTCCATGACGTACATTGCAGACCAGGACCTTTCAGTAACCAGGACTAAATGGTGAGGGACGGACCAAAGTTTGGCGCAAACTGTCGCACAAAAGGTTCTATGAAAGCCTTCCTTTTATTCAAATCCATGCAAGTGGAAACTAAGTTAAAATCTTACGAATGTATTGCTCATGGAAACCATGTGAATAAACTAACATTGAGTTAATCTTGTAAGCAAATGTATTGTGACTGGTGACAATTAATGTATTTTACTGAAATGACTATTTAATGATAAAATTCTTGAAATTTTATTAGTTATTATATATTTTTTAGAACAAAACATGCAGATGGGTAGCTTAACAAAGTTGGAGTTGGTCTTTGCAGTTGTAGATATTGAAATGGAATCAGATTAGAATGCTAACAAGTTTGCAAATGCTGGATTATATAATCAAGATTTACACACCCTGCTCAGGAGTGATTTTATTGGGGATTTTATCATTTTGAGAGGAATTTAAGGGGTAAAGAGATAAAAACATGTTCATACATTCTGATTGTGAGATTGTGAGAACTATTGGTAAGGCTGACGCCTTTAGCAATCTTTGATAGTTACTCAGAAAGTGCTGAACCAGTGCAATCCAAGACGCGATCGTAACTACCAATATTGTGAATTCCAGAACTTTAGATTATTTTTCAGATCAGGACGGTACGTGTTAACTGAAGGGGAGCTTCACTTGGATCCAATGCCTTGCTATTCTGTCAACACTTGCTTCTTCATCATCTGACTTTATTCACTTTACCTTAGCAGCTATACCTTCAAGCTATGAAGAATTCAAGTTCTTGGAATCTCTGCCTAAACTTCTCTATCCCTTTGAAAATAAAATATCTGCAGTTGCCAGAAATCTGAGGTAAAACAGAAAATGCTGGAAACACTCAGTAGGTGACACAACATGTGTCAAATAAAATAAAGGTTAACACTACAGATTGAAAGCCCTTCATCAGAACGTTACAACTGAAATCAACCATTTGAAGTTATAGAGAAGCCAACAAGACACTAGCTTGATCTCTCACTTTTCCAATTCTTTTGATGTTGAACTGAAACATTAATTCTGTTTCTCTTTCTACAAATGCTGCCTGACTTGCTGACTGCTTCCAGGAGTTCCTGTTTTTTTTTCGATGCTGTTTTGCCAATCTTTTTTTTAAACATGTGTTTCTGTGACCAAATGGGTGTTACATGTTGTTTGATAACACTCCCAAAAAGCATCTTAGGGGATTTTGCTACAGTTACAGCACAGCGTATAAGCTAGTTATGTGATTGTTATTCCTGGAATCAAAGAAAGAGACTCGGAGAGGATAACTGAAATTTGTGGAGAAAAATTTTAAACAACTTATATTGCAGGCTTTAAATAAACACTTATCATCTGTATTCACTAAGGAACAAGGTATTGTTTTGGAAATTTCAGCTGGGATGGTAAAATTCTAAAATAACGTTAGTTAAAATGGAGACGGTATTAGATGATAGTGTGTATATAATTATGAGAGCAATTTCTATCTACCCCATCCGCTATCTATGGAGAGATGTCCAAGACAGGCAGCATTGGTTTAAGGTGATTAGAAGGAGGTTCGTAGGGGTTCTGAGAAAGAACGTTTTCCACCCAGGGGTAGTTGGAAGTCTGGAACTCAGAACCTGAGAAAGCAATTAAGTCATATTGTCTCACAACATTTAAGCAGCTTTTAGACAAGCACTTGAATTGCTAAGGCATAGTAGGGATGAGTATAGTAGGTGCTTGATGGTCAGCATAAACAATGGGCCTCAGAACTTGTTTCTGTGCTGTATGGTTCAAAGATTAACTGCTCATATATATCTACACATCTTATTTTTTTGAGGCCTTTCAGGATGTAACAAGCAGATTTGATAGAAGGGACTCTCCAATGCTGATTACTTAACATAGAAAGAATAATCCACATTAATATTATCAAAAGATAATACTCGCAACTTAACCACAGAAAATCAAAAAAACAGTATGTTGTTTAGTGTGTGATTATTAAACAAAGACCCCATCACCTATAAAGATTTAATATTATGATTTAAAAATCTCACATGATGCCTGGTCTCCATTAGTTTTTTGCGCAATATCCATTTTTTGTTGTCGCCCTTTGGTTCCTGTAGCCACTTCCATCTTGTATATTTCGGACAAGCACAGCTTGGGGTTGTAGTGGAAAAACATTTTGCCCTGGGTAATAGTCAGGTTGTGCTTGTCCCAATCCCACAGCTGCTGCAAGTTTTGATTGTCCAATACGTAGAAGGAATAATTCCTGGATGTCAAATATAAAAGCAGAACAAACATGGAAAGTAAATACAAATTCTTATTTAAATTTGGAAGAGAAAAATAAAAAATAAACATACAATTTCTTTGTGGACTATTAAACAAAGGAACACCTGGTAACATGCCATGCAGGTGCAAATCAGAAATGTCATCTATCATTATTTTGTATGAATATATTTAGAAATTCCCACCCAAACCATTCAGACTCTCCACTTCCCTCTCCTACTTCATAGCTCTCTGTAAATAGAAATCTATTTTCAGGACCAAACTTTGGATCAACCCTCCAAATGCCACTTCTTGCTAGATGTGCATACATTTCAGTCCATTTACATTTCATTGAAACATTTTAGGCTACACCGTACTGTGCAAAAGTTGTAGGGTCATAAATGTTCCTGAACCTGGTGATGTAGGACCCAAGGGTTCTGTACCTCCTGCCTACATCATAACAGATGAATGAACTAGCTGTATAATTTAGTGAACCGGGAATCCATATTCTCTAGTCTTCCTTTGGGTTTAGCTCTTATTCAAATCCACCTATTGCAAGTACCTCATGTACTACTGCAATATACGTTAAAAATCACATGATAAAACAGGACCAGAAATAGCCCACCTGTCCTCAAGCCTACTTCCTCATTCAAAATGATTCTGTCTGACATAACCCAGCCTCAACTCCTCTCATGTTAGTTCCCCAATTACCCAATTCCTTGATCCAATTACCCAATGTATTTACCTCAACTTTATATACTTCTAAAGATCCAGCCTCCATAATTTCTGGGGAAGAGAATTCCAGGGATTCATCACCCTCTGAGAGAAGAATTTTTTATGCATCTCAGTTTTTAATACCCAGACCCGTATTTTGTAACTGTGGTCATTAATTTCCAAGTCATGCCCTCTTAGAGTCATAAATGTTTCAACACATTATTCTAGACGCTCCCCCCCAAAAAAAATCCATTCTAATTAGTTCCTTGATAGGATAATCCTTTCATCCCAGTAATTAGCCTGATGAATCTTCTTTGGACTGCCTTCAATGCTACTATATCCCATCTTAGGCAAAGAGGCTAAAATTCTGAAGAGAACTCCAGGTATGGCCTCAGCAATGTCCTGTACAATTGCAGCAAAAGTGTACAATTTCTAAACTCCAACACATATGCAACAAAGGCCAATATAGCTTTTATCTTTTTAACAGCTTATACTTTGCTGCCAATTTTGTTGTGATTTGTCCACAAGAACATCTACAGCTCTCTGAACTTCACTCATCAGCAATCTCCCCATTAGATAAATAATCCACGTTTTGATTCCTCCCCCCTGAAATGCGCAACCTCACACTTTTCCACATTAAACTCATTTTGGTAAGTTTTCACCAGTTTAATCAAACTATATATATGCTGTTGCAAGATCACAATATCCTCATCAGTTTACCCTTTCACCAAATCAACTTCTCTATGATTGGCAAACTTGGATACTTTGCATTCTGTCCCTTCTTCCAGGCAATTAGAACATCGAATTAGTAAATAAATGAAGTTCAGGAACTCAGCCCTGGGGTAATCTTTGCAAATCCAGATATACTACATCTACAGATTCTGCTCCATCGAATCTGCATGTTAGATCGTGAAAGAATTTAGGCAAAGTTGTCAAACATGATTCACCTTAAATACAGCCATGTTCAATGGCTTTGATATATTAAACTTTCCTAAATGGTTAGCTATTTTTTCTTTGACTACTGGTTGTAGCATCCTGTCAACATCAGATGTTAAACTAGCTGAATAATAGTTCCCTGCTTTTTGTCTTCCTCCAACATAGTTTGAAAATCTTTACAAATCAAATACTGCAATAAAATTTAGAAAGAAATGGTAAATGTTACAAAAACAAGAAAAAGAGGGACTTAATTGAAAAATCATGCATACATAATTTACATATAGAAATGGTACTTCTATAGTCTCTGTGACTTACCCAGGTTCCACAGTTTCACCTTGAATCAAATGTAGACTACGGAAAAAGGATAGTGACACCAAAGCATAGGAGCTGCGGATCTTCAGGTAGCCAGTGATTACTTCAATTAAACCGAGGTTTGCTTCCAGCTCTGCTGCAATATTGGCTGAAGAAGAAAGCAAGAAAATACAATTGTGCGACCATATGCACAAAGGAAACTAGAAATCACACAGAATTTGAAAGAAACACTACTCTGGAGTGACGCATATACTCCCACTCTTCATACTGAAACCATCTCCTCCACATGACAGACAACAGTATGAAGAATGTGTACAAAGAGATGTTCATACTGACAGAAAGAACGAAGACATGTCAACTGCACTAGGGGAATGAATAAGTGTACAGAGAGTGAGGCAAGAATGAGAAGTGGATAGATTTTCTAAATGGCAGGAGACAAAGGTGCTGGTGTTCAGAGAGACCAGGGAGGTTCTAGTTACCAGGGTGGTACAGAAAATAATTAGGTAGGCAAACAGTGTGTTGGACTTTATTGCAAGATCTGTTGAGTGTAACAACTTGACTGTTACTTCATTTATTTCTTACATTAGTGGTGGACAATCTACCGGAGAGGATTCTTAGAGACAGGATTTTTATAAATGACTTACATAAGGAACTGGAATGGTGGGTTAGTAAGTTTGCTGATGACATGAAGGTTGGTGATATTGTGGATAGTGTAGAAGGTTGTCAAACGTTACAATGAGACATTGACAGGATTAGTGGGGTGAGAAGTGGAATCTAGAGTCCAATCTGGAGAAGTGTGAAGTGATACACTTTGGGAGGTCAAACCTGAAGGCAGACTACAAGATTTTTGGCAGGATTCTTAGCAATGTGGAGGAACAGAGGGAACTTGGAGTCCAAGTCTACAGATCCCTCAAAGTTGCCGTGCAAGTTGACAGGGTAGTTTAGAAAGCACCTGGTTATAGTGGCCATCGATAGTTGGGGGATGAGTTCAAGAGCCATGAGGTAATGTTGCAGCTCTATAAAACTCCAATTAGATCATACTTGGAGTACTGTGTTCAGTTCTGGTGTTCTCATTATATGAGGGATATGGAAGTTTTAGAGAGGGTGCAGGAAATTTACCAGAAGAGTCTCAGCCCGAAACATTGACTGTTGATTCATTTCCATAGATGCTACCTGACCTGCTGAGTTCCTCCAGCATTTTGTGTGTGTGTTGCTTTGGATTTCATCATCAGCAGAATTTCTCGTGTTTATGATTTACCACAATGCTGCTTGGATTAGAGAGCATGCCTAATAAGAGAAGGTTGAGTGAGCTAAGGCCTTTCCCTTTAGAGAGGAGAAGGATGAGAGGTGACTTGATTGAGGTGTACAAGATGATAAGAGACAGAGTGGACAGCAGCACCTCTTTCCCAAGGTGGTTATGGCTAACTGGAGAGGACATACTTTTAAGGTGAATGGATAAAAATATAGGGGAGGAATGTCAGAGGTAGGTTTCCTACACAAAGAATGGCAAGTGCATGGAACGTATTGCTGGGGCTGATGGCAGAGGTAGATACATTAGGGACATATAAGAGACTCTTTGAAAGACCCACAGATGAAAGACAAATGGAGGACCATGTGGGAGGGAAGGATTAGATTGATCTCGGAGTAGGTTAAAAGGTCAGCACAACACCAGTGCTGAAGGATCTGCATTGTGTGGTACTGTTCTATGTTCATATGAGGGTCCTGGTCAGGCTCGACTTGGGATACCATCAATAAATCTGGTACTTGCAAAAGGACTTCTACAAAGTTGCAGCATTTCATTTCTGAGATAGATGACTAATCCTATATAAAACGAATGAAGCAGACTGGACTTGCAGTTCAGGTAAGTAAGAAGTGATCTTGTCAAACTAATGCAATTTGATAGTGTAAAAGCAGTTATGTTTCTCATGAATGGAGTGTCTAGAATCAGGAGTCACATTCTCAAAATAAAGGTTTGCCTCTTCAGGATAGACAGGAGATTAAATACATTCACCTTGAAGATTACAAATCCTTGGGTTTCTTTACCCAAGAAGACAATGGAGTATATTCCAGAAAAAGTAAGATCATTTTTTGGATATTAAGGAAAACAAACAATATAGATCTTCCACAGGAAAATATCAAGCCAAAATGAACACCCGTGGTCTCATTGAATGGTAAATTAAGCACAAGGGGCTGAATGGCCTACTTCTGCTTTTATTTTTTTAATGTTCTTACTTATCATGAGTCCATGAAGATCAGTTAACTCCATGGAGACCACTACTTGGATTTAGTCTGCTTGGCTCTGCTACTTACTGGTAATTGAGGAGTAGTATGTTTATTTTTAATCAAAAACAGGTGACCTAAGGTCAGCACGCTCCATGTAGAGACTGGATGTGGTTCACACATAAGGCTATTACAAACACCAACTCTCAGTCTAAGCAATTCTATAATGGTAGATACAGATGCTATTGCTAGAGAATCCATATTGGACATGCTACTCTTCCACACCTCTTAAACTGGACTCTAAGACAAAGTAGCAGATCAGATACAGTGTGAGTATTAAAAGGATAGAAAGTGGGCAAGACCTAACACTTTAAAAAAAATGTTAACTTGTTTTAACTATCACTCAGATATGTTTGCACATCATCTCAGACCTCACTTGGATTCTGGTATTCAATCTTGATCACCTCATTACAAATAATGGGATAATTATAACTGGAAGCAAGAGCATGGGTTCAAAAGAGGTGACGGATAAAGTGAGACTTCCCCTTGTTTAATATGAAAATATTAAACAGATTAAAACAATACATGAACATTGCTTCAAAATAAGCTAGGCAGAAACTGGATGGATATTAAGAAGAACCTGTATGCAAAATGATAAGTGTGTGGAATGAGCTTTGTTTTGATACAAACTGGCTGCTAATTCACATTCAGACATCAGAGGGTGCTTTCAGACAAGAAATCCTTCCTCTGTAATAGTAAAACAAAACTGCTTCAAAATCAAGGGTACTGTCATATAAATATTTCTTTGCTTAGTAACTAAAGGATAAGAAACAACCATACTTTTGCTGAAATATTGTCCACCTAGCATCTCATCTCACACAACAGAGCACATGTTTATAATGTACCAGTGATTCCACATTTGCCAATCTGTTTGGTTATTCCAAACAATCATGACCCTTTGTAAATAAGTTCTTACCACTGGTTTTAAATTAAGTTATCTGAGTTTCCTTTCCCGATTTACTTGCAGCATTTATCTGTTTTATTGCATTTTATATGCTTTATGAGTCCCTCTTTACAAAACGTGAGGTTTTCCGTACTTTCCCTCAATTTTAGTTTATTGGTAAATGGACTAAGAAATCTAACTGATAAAGGCTTAGAGGGATATGGGCCAAACACAGGCAAATAGGACCAGCTTAGACGTGAATCCCGGTAGGCACGGACCATTTGGACTAAAGAGCCTACTCCCAGGTTGTATATAACCTCAACATGTACTTTATGTTGTTGGCTATCTGTTCTACAAACTCATTAACTTTTAAAGTGCATAACCGCTATATGTAGTCATTGGAATTGGATAGTTTACTCATCTCCCTCTGTCCTATATCTAGATTCCTCTATGTCAACTTAATTGTTATTAGAAGATGTAATTAATCTGAAGTGCTCATTGAAATTACAGAAAACAGTTCACTTTACCATTTGTCAGCCCATCTGCACTGTCAATCAATGCTCTCTGCAAATCTTTTATTGCAATCTTCCTATTACTCTCCCATTTTAAAGTTAATTTGACTTATTTAATAGTTGTTAAAATATGAGATGGCAACAAATGACAAAAATGTTTACTTATTTAGTAAGTGAAGCTTGTTATACATTAAAGTGTGATGGCTCTGACACAATTGATGCAAAGATCTCCACTCTCATTTCATTTTCTCGTATCTGGTGAGGTCTTTGTTTCATATTGCTACAGATTTCTCCATAGCTAATTTATTTTAAGCAACCTGAATTACTGTATCCTTTAACCACCTTAAATACCCTTTAAATACAACAATTATCCTTTAAACATCTTAAGGTATTTTCTATGTTAAAGCTGTCTGTAGCTCCCATAGCAATCTATATAATTCTAACAGAACTTCTCATTCTTCTTTAAAATACGTTATGGGAGGCAGGGGACATGCAGCTTTCATACTGTCTTTCTCAGCACTCTTATTTCCTTCTTCTGTTGTTTGCCCTTCCCACGGTGTAGCTCTGCCCTGACTCTTCTCATCTCTGAGCAACATCCACTCAGCTCTTAACAGCAAGGTATTTTGAGCCTTTCATTCAGATATCACCGGCCAGTGAGAAGCTCCAGGAACCGAATAAGTCAAGGCATAATGCTGAATCTTCACCCTAAAAATCCCAGAGCTTCAGCCAATAATTCCTAAGAGGCCTTTTCGATGCCTTCAGTTAAAGAGACATTTATTATATTTTTTTAAAAATCAGCAACTGTATGCTAAAATAATTAAAGCTTTCAGAAGCAAGAATATAATTCTTACTTACCATGGATTTCAAAAAATATGGAGTCAAAACTGTGTTAAACAGTGGAATGCAATTAATAATCTGATTGTGGAGAAGAACTCAAGATGAAAGAGAAATATTAAGTTTCATCACTTAATGCTTTGGAACTTCACCAATTACCTACTGAAACTTTAGTTGGTATTAAGATTCATCCAGTTGGTCAGTGGGAAAAGATTCACAGCATGGATGTCATCAACAGGACAGAACCACAGTAAATAGTCAGCCAGCACTTTTATGAAAGGCTAAGACTGGTGTTAAGAAGGAGTCTATTTTTGTGGAAAAAAAAGTTAGTTTCTTACATTTTTCTTCTTCCTATGGGGAATCTGGCAAGCCAGATATACTGCCAAAATTATGTGCACATTTTTAAGTATAAGAACAGTAAACACGTTGGTTTGAAAATGCTTTATAAGTTCACCCACACTGAGGCAGCAGTACAAGAGAAATACAACAACATCCTGAGATTGCAAATGCTGGTATTTGGAGCAACAAAGGCGCTGCTGGGGGAACTCACTTGGAGAAGCAGCATCCGCACAGGTAGTGTTTCAGATCGAGACCTTGTACCTGAATGTGGACCATTCTTTTGTCTCCGTTGATGCTGCCTGACCTGCTGAATTCCTTCAACAGGTTTCCCATACTTACTTCCTCCACGGATGTTGATGATCAAGCTGCCTTTGATGACGGTGCAGCCTCGCAGGTCCTGAGCAGCTGTCACAGATTCTATGGTCTTTATATTCACAGAGCATATCTTCGGACACAGGCCAGTACAAGGAGTACAAAGCAGGCTGATGAAGATAACAAAAATAATCATTAGTAATCACTGCAAGTACAAGAAGATATGTTTAGTGTCATCATTCTGGAACTGAAGAGCATACTATTATTGGTCAGCCTGCATTCAGACACCAGTACAAGGGAAATATCTACAAATGTTGGAGCCTAGGATTCTGTGGTCAATTAAAAAAATACCGGCTCAGTGAACACCACCACAAAAACATCTAAAATCACGCCAGACATTGAAGAAAACAGTAATCAATGTCCATACCATGCGTACAAAATCACTACCTGGATAGATGGAGTTGTGGAGTATATCCAATGCATGGAACAAAAATGACTTATCCTACAGTAAAGGTCCCTGGACTTGACCTTCCTTGTAAACAACAGTTAGTCCACAACAGATTCCAAAAGATCGTGGATGATGCAGTAAAGTGCTGCAAGAATGCAACTGGTAAGATGATCTAAAGAGTAAATGTACCAGCAAGTACTAAACCACAGAGTATATTAATTCACCCCGTTATAAATCTAATGCAGGAGACACCTCATTTTTCCATACGGCGTCTCAGGATGCTGTTGACTATGTTAACAGAGTAGACATCTGACTGTGCAGCTTTTCAAGTCATGCAAAAAAACCAGCGATGGCATCTTCAGTTCAGAGGATTGAGAGTATGTGCCTCATCCTAAAAAGGTAACTTAGCTGAAATCATTAGTCAGCACAAAGTGAGTGTTACTTTCAATAGAAGTATTATACTGTCAGTCTAATCAGATGATATTTGTTCAGTGGAGAGGTGCTCTGCCACGTCTAGATAACATTCATTCAAAGCAATAGCATCAGAAAATTTTTAAAAAATACAGATTTTCGGACTTCATCTGTGTAGAGGAGCAGATTGAAAATTTCAAGTTATTGACCATTCGTTCATCATCATTTTGGGTTGTGGGTTGGTTTATGTTCAATCAGATCTGGTACCTACACTCTGAGTGGACTCTAATCCCACAGCATCGCTCACTAGTAGCAGTTCTGGTGGCATCGATAGTAACAAAGGCTTTTACTATCCCTCCCCTTCCACAAGTAGGTATGAGTGGGGACCAGACTTTGGGTGCAACAGAATCTGACATCCTACTCTTAGAACCAAACTCTTGGATTTTATGGGCATTACTATTAAAGGCAGCTTCAACCTTTAAAATAATCCAGTACTTACTGACATTTCAAATAGTTCAAATAGATTTAAATAAATAAAATTATACAGTTGAAATACAACTCTGTAAGCAATTTAGCAAGTGAAATACATAACAAATAGAAAACTAAGAAGAATAAAACAAATTGATGCAGTCTTGAAGGTAAGCAACCTTATTCACATGAATTGCAATCGGCTTCTCAACTTGGTACAATATGGAACTGTCACTGAGACTCGACTGCATCCAACATCAATCTGACAGGCCAGTTCTGCAAAATGAAAGATGCTGGAGAGATACCTATGGAAATTCCAGCCACATTAGAGGGGGGTAGTCCTGAATGTGAAGCAATGAAAATGAAATTCTCTGATTTCAGGTAACTTGCACACTCCTCTGACCTTTTTCTCTCCACCTGGTCTACCCAGGCCCCCCTACACACACCCAAATCCCCTCACCCCTCCTTCGACTTACTCCATCAGCCTATCATCCATGCACACACCCACTGGGTTCCCTCATTCTACAGTTCCTATCTGCCCACGATACCTCCCTTATTTGATTCTAGACCCCACTTCCCTTTTCCTATCAGATTCCAGTAAGTGCAGCCCACTGATGGCTTCATGTAACACCTCCCAACCTCTATCTCTATTTCTACCCTTCCCTCCTCCCACTGCCAATCACCACTGCTCAACCAGGATCAACCTATTGCTTGCTAGCTCTTGCCCCAACCCTCCTTTCCCTCTCACCTCTTTATATTGGTCATCTCTTCTCTCTATCTTTCATGTGAGAATCTCCACCTCCCTTTACAGATGCTGCTTGACTACTAGGTTCCTCCGCAAATTGTTTTTGTTCCACCTTAGAGCTCTGGTTTTCTCTCTCCACATATGCTACCCCAACTGCTGAATATTTCAGTATTCTCTACTTTCATTTCAGATTTCTAGCAATTGTAATGTTTTGTTTTTGTAAAATAACAAACAGACTACCTTATGATTGAGTTTCAAACTTTTGCAGGTGGTTCCAAGCAAATTAATCCTTGTGTGCCTGCAGTTAACAAGTTTTAAAAAAATAGCCATGTTGTATTTTTGAAATCTAGGTATTCTTGTAACTTAGAAAACAGCAGACAATTTGTGCACAATAAACTGTCACAAACAGCAATGTGACAAATGGTCATGTAATCTGTTTCAGAAATATTGATTCGGGAATAAATGTTGGTTGCGATACAACATTTATTCCATCTTTCCTAATGATCTTTTTTCCACTGAAAGACCACCTGAAAAATTAAGCAGCCAAAAAATACAGACTACGAAGCCTACCCATATTCCATGGGACTTCTCATTCCCTTTCTGACATGTCTGTCTATCGCATGTCCTCTATTGCTACGATGAAGCCAAACTCAGGTTGATATGCTGTCTGGGTAGCCTCCAACCCGATGGCATGAACATTGATGTCTTTAACTTCCAATAATTTCTCCAAGTCCTCCTCTCATTTTCCACTCCTCATTCTGGTTACACCTCCTCTTCTTCTCACCTGCCCATCACCTCCACCTTCCTTCTCTTTCATGGTCCACTGTCCTTTACTATTCTCCCACCTCTTTCACCTATCCCCTCTCAGCTTCTTACTTCAACCCTTCACCACCGCCCCCCCCATCCCACATACCCACCTCCACCCTCACCTGTTCTCACCTATTACCTGCCAGGTTGTCCTCTTCCCCCCACCCACCCACCTTCTTTTGGGGCTTCTGCCCCATTTCTTTCCAATCCTGATCAAGGACCTCGCCCATAAACATCAAATGCTTATTCCCCTGTTTAATGTTACCTGACTCACTGAGTTCCTCCAGCCTACTCTGTGCCTGACTTAGAAGATGGTTTAATTTTTCTTTCAAAATAACTCCCTTAGTAGTTTAGAGAATTTGCCAGGATTATATGCTTATGTCTGTAGTGTGAAATCTGAATCCACAACTTTGTGACTCAAAGGGAAGAAAAATGTGTGGGACACTGTGTTACTAAAATGTGGAATTATCTCCTCGTGCAGTCTAAAATTAGACAAGGACAGCGCACACCTACATAATACGCCTTTAACGAAAAACCTCTGGAATCAGAAAATTTGCTGCGATAATAAAAGCCAATTGTTCCATCGAGTATATGCCAGGCATGTCACAAAATAATATCTGTTAAGCCAAGGAGGAGGTAACTAAATTCTAAGGAAGGCATTAAACCAGAACTAGGAAACTTTTAAGGAAGGAAATGTAGAACATGTGTTTCAGGAAATGAAAACACCTAATTCCAATGCTGAACAAGGAAGGGTGGCTGCAGAGCAAGATGTTCAGGTCAGGGACCAGATCTGGGCGGTGGTGAGTGGCTTGGGGCTTAAAGCAAAGGTTTGAATTATTGTTCAGCGTACTTTGGAGTTCAATGTGATACAGTAAAATGGGTGAGAGATCAAATTAAGCCTCCAGTTCTGATGTTTGCTATGACAGCACTCCAAATTATTCTTAAATATTAATGACAAGACTAGAAACAAAGTACCATCTTAACATCATCAGTGGTTCATTTTAGAAACAAGAGCAAGATATTAACTGGCAATTAACGTCACCAACTGGTCAACAAGCCCCTGTATGTGCTGTAGCCAAATAAAAAAAGTCTAAAAAAAACTTGATTATGTAAGTAGCCAAGCTTGCTCAACAGATCAGACCTGTTCCTAAGAAGGAGATGTTCCTGTATGACATTCACAAAAGCAGATTAAACTGTTCTACAGTTATCTCCTTCTTAGGAAGTCCCCCAGGGTCAAGGATAACTTGTTTCCACTCCATTTCTGAGGTGCATAAATTCTTTTAACATGGGGTTTCCATTACACATCAAGTTACTGCATAGGCTTGACCGAAAGAGGTATTGGCTAAGGGCAGGGAGGTTTTAGATAATTGATTTGAGTGTATGTTCTGCTGCACAGACTAAGCAGAACAATACAATTGGACACAGATCAATACAATTGGAATGGCACCATGAAATAAAGGCTATTACTAGCTATGCAAATCACACTACAAGATAGTTACCTGGACATGACGGATACCAGGACCACAGCCAAATACATTCTCAAAATAAATGAAAATGCTCAAGCCCAAGTTTCTTCTTTAAGACTATCACCATAATCACCACATATTTTAATTCACTGCTATTCTTTTAATTCTCTCTCGCTTTGCCACAGTGCCCACTTTTTTCTCCCCTTTATGAACCTTTTGGCTGCATCTACATCAAACGACACAACATTAATGTGAGTTAACACGAGGAAATCTGCAGATGCTGGAAATTCAAACAACAACACACACAAAATGCTGGTAGAACACAGCAGGCTAGGCAGCATCTATAGGGAGAAGTGCTGTCGACGTTTCGGGCCGAGACCTGACAAAGGGTCTCAGCCCGAAACGTCGACAGCGCTTCTCCCTATAGATGCTGCCTAGCCTGCTGTGTTCTACCAGCATTTTGTGTGTGTTAATGTGAGTTGTTGGTTTACTTCAGATTGTATAAGTGGGCAAAAGTGTCCTTTTCAGTGAGCTTTTGTTTATGGTATTCAGTCAAAGAAAGGGAAAAAATTAAAGGGGCAATAGAACAAAAAGTAATTCACAGATTCAGAAATGTCTGTAAATTAACCGTGCCACCAATCATTCACATTCTTCTTTTTCACTTTTCCTCCATGAGGAAGACAGAGAAAAATTAGCCAATATCATGCAGTTTACTGGTTAATACTATATTGCCTCATAACAACGGGCTTTGTGGCAGTTGTTACCCTGGTCAAAGCACTCAGAATCAGATCAAAAAGAACACTGGCTTGAAAAGATTACAGGCTTGAAGCGGAAAAGTACTGTGACCGATAAGTGCTGGGATCCTGCTTGTCGCTGTAAGTTAAAGGAGAGTTGATCATCCTAAAAATATAAAATTCCTAATCCTTGACCAGGAGATGCTGTGAGGGTGCTTAGTTCGGTTTTAGAATCGAAAAACTATTGATAATTTCCTCAAGAAAGGGCATTCCAGCCTCTTGCACTGAGAAGTTTCTTCACTCGAGAGGATTGTAAATCTTTGAAAAATCACCATTCCAGAGGGCTCTGGATGTTCGATAATTGAGTTCATTTACTAATATGAACAAATTTTTGGAGTCCAGTGGAATCGTGAATGTAGAAGTAAGATGGTAGTCACAATAAAATAGAAGATTGACCACGAATGTCAGAGAAGACTGAAATGATTGAATGGTTTAGTCCTATTGTTCTTACGTTATTTTGTTAACTCTTTGGCTACCAAATTCCATCAGCAAACAGGTCACCTTGTAGTTACCTGCTTATGCTCCTCCCAATCTCACCATCCCACAAGAAATGGTTAAAATAACCCCAGTCTCAATGGAAACTAATTTCTCTTCTTATTTATGCAGATATTAAAGCCAGAGGCATGGCTTAAATTAAACCTGCTTAGTCACAAACCACAATTTAGCCAAGTGTTTCAGAAGCACAGTGCCTGCAGGACAATATAGGTGCAGTAAATGGGCAGATGGAACTCCTTCTTTCCATGGACATGAGAAATGAAAAAGAAACCATTATCTCCAAAACAAGAACAGATAAAAATACCGACAGAGGGTGTGGTCCCAGGGTTAAATGGAGCATGCACAGGATACTACACTTCACCTCTGGATACCTGTACTTATCACTCTTTGTAGTGATTATCACGGATCTCAATGGGGAAGTGTCAGGCATCCACAAAACAATCAACATTGTCACTCAGGAGTCCATGTCAGCTACTAATTTTCTCAGAACAGCATTTTGCACATTTTCCCCAAAATGGATTACTCAAAAAATATGATTTAAAAGCAGCAGGTGAAGTAACCAGACTTTGCAGTAGCATGCGAAATAAACTGCTTTTTGATAGCAATACAAGAATCTCACTAAATTTCTCAAGACTTAAGAAAGCAATTGCAGTTACCTTTCCATTGTGTTTTATGCCGAAAGTCAGTTTGCTTCAGTTTTAAAATGTTATTGCCCATTGCAAGTACATATTACATTGCATCGCTGAAAGATTGCAACAGCGGAAAGTACAAAACCTTGTCTCCCAAACATGTCAAAGTTACATACTAACATTTATTTCCATGTCTATTCAATGGCATGCTGTAGTACTTTTACAAGCAACACCTCACAGGGTCCTATATTACATATATATTGATGTAAAAGATCCTATGGCACTTATGGAGTTGTTGTTTTACTCAACATGTATTCCTTAGCTAGCCTAACAAATAATCAAGAGAACATATTAACTCAGATTTCACTGTAAAAAGCAGTGCACTGCATGTACATTTGGTGCAAAACTTCGAAACGTGGAATAAAGTGAGGAGAATTGTGAAAGAAGTAAAAAAAAAAGAGTAAAGGTTGCGTAATGGATAGAGATGTGGTAACAAAATATAACACCAATGATTGTGAAGTGAAAGTACCAGGACAAGCCATGTAATCTAAAGAAAGACTTAGGACCATATAAACTCAATGGCCATTTTATTAGGTATCTCCTGTACCTTATGTATGTTCATGATCTTCTTCTGCTGTAGCCCCATCTATTTCAAGGTTTGATGTGTTCTGCATTCAGAGATGCTCTTCTGCACACCACTGCTCTAACACGTGGTTATTTGAGTTGCTGTCAGTCTGCCATTTTCCTCTGAGCTCTCTCACTAACAAGGCATTTTTGCTAACAGGACTGCTGCTCATTGGATGATTTTTTGTTTTTCACATCATCCTTTGTAATCGCTAGAAATTGTTGTGCATGAAAATCCTAGGAGATCTGTAGTTTCTGAGATACTAAAACCACCACATCTAGCACCAATAATCATTCTACAGCCAGCGTCACTTAGATAATATTTCTTCCCCATTCTGATGTTTGGTCAGAACAACAAATGAATCCCTTGACCATGTCTGTATGCTTTTACGCATTGAGTTGCTGTCTCATGATTAATTGATTAGATATTTATATTAATGAACAGGTGTACAGGTGTACCTAATAAAGTGGCTACTGAGTGTATAAGCAAGTTTGAAAATGGCAAGTGAGCCTGAGAAAGCCATTATAAAAGCAGGTGAGATTCTAAGCTTTACATTCAGAGAGTACAGAAGCAATTATAGTCAAGGGGAGGTGGGAGTCAAGCTCCCTTCCATTGGGGCTAGAACGTGGTGAACTGCCCCCCACCCCCCAACCATCAAAGTTGATGGAGGCGGTAGTTTCACCTTCCAGGCATCAGGTTCCCTCCTTAGGAAGTCGGTGATTCTTCACCTCCTTCAAGTGAGTACTGCAAGTGAATACAAAAGAACCTGGAACAAAAACTGAAAATGCTGGAAGAATTCAGTACATCAAACAGCATCTGTAAATCAGAAGGTTTAAGCTGAGGTTTTGAGCCAAGGACCTGTATTGGGACTGAGAGGAAGGATTGCCGGTACAAGACAGAGTGGGTTAGAGGCTGGTGGATGACAAGTGGAACCAAATGGGGAGGAGATGTGGGTAGATGGAACCACTTGGGAGGAGGGGTGGATGGGAAAGGTGGAACAAAGGGAGGAGAAGCTAGGTGGATTGGTGAACTTGTAAAGAAAAATACCTCGCTTTAGCAATGCTGGTGCTGTGGACAGACAAGTCAGCATGAGAGTGGGAAGGAGAGTTAAAATGACATACAACAGAAGCACAAGATGGTACTTTAGGCCAGAGTGCAGATGCCCCACAAGACAGTTGTCTAGCTCTATATTTGGTTTCACCAGGAAAGAGTTCTAATTCTAGCATCAGCAATGGTGACGGTACAACTAGCAAGGAATTCTGCTGTTTTTTCATCCAGGGTGGCTAATTTATATTCCAAACTATTAGCAATATGCCTGACTCTCAAATGCATTCTAAAATTGTCTGGCAAGCATTCAATAGTACACAAACTCTTGGCAGTCCAAGAGGTACTGCCATGTTCTCAAAGACAGTTAGGAATAGGCAATATAATCTATCACCAGTGAAGTCCAGTGAGCTTCAAACATCAATCTAGTGGATATGAAAGGCATCTATACAATGCAAGTTCCTTCTTTAGCTAAATGTGGCACACAAAGAAATTCATACCAGAGCTTGCAGTCTTTTCCATTAAACAAGGAGGCAGAGAAGCACTGGTAACTTTACCGAGGCAGCAAAGTCTCAAGATGACTCTGGATGAAAGAGCAAGTCCATGGGGATCTGCAGCACATCCTACTTGAACACAAGTCATGGCATGGTCAACCATGGCTGGTTCGCATGGGTGAAAAACCCAAAGCACCCAATGACCTCAGGTTACATCACTGATGATATGTCAGAGCATTATGAGATGTATTCTTCAAACTACTACTCAAATAAGATAGGTCAATAGTTGTGAATTTACTTTTACACATCTTCATGCCACTGCCACTTTCCCACTCCAAGAAAAAAACGTATCTTGATTTACAAATCATTCCAATTATAACTGCAGTCTCATACGATAAGAGAAGTTTCTGACCTTAGCTACGTGCAGCTACATCAAACTGATGGATGAGAAATAGATTTAATTCATCCCACGAACACCCTCCTCCCACCCCTTAACCTACACTGACCCCACTCTTCCTTCCTACTGGAATCAACTCATTAGGACACAGCTGCAGAGACACTGACATGGATATTTGTCTAGATGGCCAAACTTAATGAACAGGAAAGCTAATGTGTCAGCTGCTGTTTCAGTTCAGTGGGTAAATCTCTGGCCTCCCAGTCAGAAGTGTGTGGATTAGCAGTTCCCAGGGATTCAAGGACACGAAATCCCAGGAATCAATGCACTGCTGTAATTAGGAAGTGTTGTAGTGGCTGTGGTGCTGTCTTTAAAAACAAATTAAACTGAAATTGTGGGCTCTTTCTGGTCAAGATAAAAGATCCTTAACTGTTTTCTCCCAAGGAGAACAGGGAAATTATCTCTGACCAAACATAAAAAATATGATTAATTTTATACCACTACAGTGTGAAAACTGGCTGCTGCATTTTCTATTACTATAGTGACTACACTTTAATTAGTGCATGGATTGTTTTAAAGACATTTGTGACATCACTTACCTTTTTCTGCAGAGACCTCAACCAGTCCAATTCCTATCTTAGACACTCATACACAATAATTCATTAGTGTTGGACTTGCACTGAAGGAATAACATAAAACATGAAATAGATCATTCTAAATGACCGTAAGACATAGGAACAGAATTAGGCCATTCAGTCCATTGAGTCTGCTCCACCATTCCATCATGGCTGATCCTGGATACCACTCAACCCCATACACCTGCTTTCTTGTCATATCCTTTGATGCCCTGACCAATCAGGAAACAATCAACTTCTGTCTTAAGTATACCTACGGATTTGGCCCCCACTGCAGTCTGTGACAGAGCATTCCACAGATTCACTACTCTCTGGCTAGAAACAATCCTCCTTATCTCTTATCTAAAAGGTCACCCCTCAATTCTGGATACCCACACCACAGGAAGCATCCACTTTATCTAGTCCTTTTAACATTCGGAACATTTCAATGAGATCCTCCCCCCCCCCCCCCCCCCGCTTTCTTCTAAAGTCCAGTGAGTACAGGTCCAAAGCTGCCAAATGCTCCTCACATGTTAACCCCTTCATTCCTGGAATCATCCTCGAGAACCTCTTCTGGAATCTCTCCAACGATAACACATTCTTTCTGAGATATGGGACCCAAAACTGTTGACAATACTCCAAGTGCACCCTGACTAGTGCCTTATAAAGGTTCAGCATTATCTCCTTGCTTTTATATTCTACTCCCCTTGAAATAAATGCCAACATTGCATTTGTCTTCTTTACCACAGAATCAACCTGTAAATTAACCTTCTGGGAATCTTGCAAGAGGACTCCTAAATCCCTCTACACCTCTGGTGTTTGAATTTTCTCCACATTTAGATAATACTCTGCACTATTGTTCCTTTTAGCAAAATGTATTATCAATCATTTCCCAAAACTGTATTCCATCTGCCACTTTTTTGTCCATTCTTCCAATTTGTCTAAGTCCTGCTGCAATCACATTGCTTCCTCAGCACTACCTACCCCTCCACCTATCTTCATATCATCTGCAAACTTTGCCACAAAGCCTTCAATTCCATTACCCAAATCATTAACAACGTGAAAAGTAGCTGTCCCAGTACTGATTGCTAAGGAACACTACTAATCACTGGCAGCCAACCAGAAAAAGCATCCAGCCATCCTTACCCAGGGCACTCAGGTTAGTCATACTTTTCAGCCAAAATGAGTTGATTCATGTCATGAATTGTTCCTTTTTACCTAAAAACAGCACAACCATACCATGCACTGTATTTGTCATTGATCATTGGTTGATCAAGGTTGATCATTTTCTGGCAAACCTGGAAAGAATCAGTAGTGCATTGCTGCATCTCATGCCAAAATTGCATGACCCATAGAAAGCAAAGAAAGGCAAGGGGAAGAAGGTGGCACTGTCATGTTCTGCTGTCAGAAGAGGTCAACAGCATTTTGAACTCTCTGTTTTAAAGGCAACCCAAGAACTTTGAAACTAGTTCAGATATCCTCAAATGGAAAGACAGTCGTTGACACCTTGTGTACAGGAAGTCTACCAACGGCCTTGCTTTTGGACATGTTAATCCAACGAGGGTGAAGCTGATAGAGATTATGCAGAAAAACAGCAATGAGCCATTTGATGGAGTCTGCTGACACTGGGAAGATGACATCCTCAGACCTAAATTGTGATGCTGAAAGCAGCTAAACTCAACAAAATAGCAACCATCTTGGCTAAATCCATGTACTATCTACATAAATAAAACAAATTCCTTTTTAAGTGTCTCAATAAATAATTCTTCAGAAAAGACAGAACGTTAAGGATTTCTAACTTTGCAAATATTTGACTTTTTTTCCAGTCACAACGGTAAAAACACCGTGATATAAAAGATGAAAATCAATTCTTCTTGCTATTCACACAGATGCTGGAACATTTACTTAGAGCTTCATGTGCAGAAATACACAGCATAAATCAGCCTTAATTGAACTGTCAGACTCAATCATGAATTTGAACACCACGCCAGTACAGGTTTGAGAAATCTTGTAGACAATCTGCAACCAAGGCACAATAAAGATGTAAACAAACATGATTAGAATATTCATATAGGTGAAAATTAAACAAAACTGTCTGCTTCTCCACCCTACTACCCCATCCTGCTTTGCTGATGGCATCAACTCATGGTGGTGTGAAGATTTTGAACTGCCTTTTGCCCCTTCTGTAAAACTCAGCTTTCCAGATTTAAAACTTAACCATCCTACTGGAGTAAACTGTAGACAACTCTGAACCCAGTCTCAACTTCAAAGATTCTAAGTTTCTTCGTTGCTGCAGTACACCATAAATTATTACCTTGCTGCTAAAGTTACAAAGCTAATCATAAAGACTGGGATGATACCAACGTAGCCCAGACCAGAGATCAGAATATGGGATGTCTCTGGCTCCAGCTGATTTTAATATTAATAACCAGCACAGTGTGGACTGATAGAAAAGTAAAATCACACAACACAAGAAAACCAAACCAAAAACAAAAGCAGATTACGCAGCATCAGTAACACCAAGCAAGGACTAACTTATATCCCTTTGATTGTTACTGGGTTCACAACCTTCTGCACTGTAGCTGAACCACAATGGTTTCAATATTTAGCACTGAAGGAATCTATTCATTCTGGCCGTGTCTCAGCTGATCTGCTGCTGAAACCCTTATCTGTACCCTTGTTGTTTCTAAGCTAATACTAATAGACTCTTGAGATCGTCAAGAAATATTGGACCTCAGTTTAACGAAGGGCTCAAATTTTAAAATCCTCATTCACATTTTAACACCTCTATATAGTCTCATCCCTCTCTGACCTACTCCAGTTTGACAATCCACTCTGATCAGTTTTGGTCACTTGAACATTCCCAATTTTAATTGTTTCTCTGTACCTTCAACTGACCCAGAAAGTTCTGACCTCTGCAATTCCCTCTTTGAACTCTTCTGGGTTGAACCCTCCTTTCTTAAAATCTGCCTCTCTGACCTTACAAATCCTTATTTGACTTTTTTTAAAATCATGCCTGTGAAGTGCCATGGGGTATCTTTCTAAGTCAAAGGTGCTACACAACAATGAGTTGTTATGTTGTCCTTATCTTGAAAAAATATTTGCAGTTGCTAGATACTTTGGACATTGTTATGAAGAACCTACGTAGCTGCAGATCATCTTCAGCAATGTGATTAAGGTTATAGACACCACACGTGTTCACTGCCAACACAACTCTTATCAGGCAGCGGGAGATGTCTATCATGAAATCAAGTTACCGTTACTGATGAGACACCCATTTAGATGGATATTGCCAGCTGGAGACTAAGCAGTGCATTGAGCATTGCCAAATAAAAATGCCATTCCCAGCTGACCCAAGACACAAATGATGCAATTCCCTGATGCAAACTAGTCCCGAGCACGAGGCAAGCATACCTTTGGCTTTCTGTAGCAAATGGTAAAATGAAATGATACTAGTGACAACAGTATGGGAAAGGGTTGACAGATATGAGTTTGTGCTTGCAGAGGTAACTGAAAAATAGAAATGGTTAAGCACTAGCTGGGCACAATTGGTAACCAACTACCCCTATAATCACATGAATATTCCAATTGTCCTGATTCACCCAACAACTGGTGGTCAATTTGGTGATTGGATTCAGTCACAAATCAGTAAGGGTCAAAGTTACTGGCATGTTTGTCGTTCCAGCTCAGCATGCACAGTACAGGCTCGTAAATACCACAGAGGGATCACACTAGGTGAGTGGTATGGAAATAGTAACTAGAGAACCATGAGCACTGCATATGCCTCTAATTTAGATGGACCCTCATTAAATTCTTTAACAATCAGGTGACTAGCTCACAGTTTCAATGCCTCCGACAACCAATAATCCAGAAGAAAAAGAACCAGCATATTGCCAGAATGCAAATTCCTTTACATCAAACATTCTACTAGCAGAACGACAACATTTAATCAGATCAAAGAAATTTACTGCCCAGGAAATTAAAATAAATAGAAAATTCTGGAAACACAGCTGATCAGGTAAATTGCCTAGAAAGAGAGAAAGTTTTGGGTTAAAAACCCTTCATCAGAACTGAGAAAGAAGGAAAATAAGTTAGGTTTAATTTGCAGAGACTTTGGGGGGGGGGGGGGGGGATAGATAGGACACCATTACCAAAAGCAGTCACAGAAATGTAGTTCCATTGATTGTCATTTCCAAAATTCTACAGATTATGGAGCAGCCACTGTAAATTGAGCAGTGGGGAATATAACCCCACCATTGAAAGGAAAACTAAAAAAAAAACTGGTCAGTTTAACATGAATAGTTGAGAAAATTCCATACTATACAGTGCCTGTTAAAAGGATACTCAGAAAATATCAACATGGTTAAACATGGATTTATGAAAGGGAAACTGCGTTCGATAGACCTATGGAGATTTTGACAATGTAACTGTTCAGAAAATATAAGGGAGAACTAACTAGTGACAGTGGCATATTTGATTTTCAGAAGACCTTTGATGAATTTCTGGAAAGGAAGTTACAGTGCATGAGATTGAGATAAAACAATGGCATGGATTGGAAACTGATCAACAGACTGGTCTCTTTCAGCGTGGCAACCAGTGACCAGTGATTCTTGTGGGGTTCAGTGCTTGGGCCTCAGTTATTACAATATAGATCAATAACTTTGATAAGGAAATGGAATTCAACATTTCTAAGTTTGCCAATGAAATGAAACTAGGTGGGACTGAGAGTTGTGAGTGTCAACAGACTTCAAGATGATTTTGACAAGTTGAGTGAGCAAATACACAGCAAATGCAGGATATTATAGGTGAATGTGAAGTTGCTTGTTCCTGAGAAAAACAGAAACACAGAGAATAGCTTAAATGGTGATGGGCTGTACATGAAATTTTCCTAAAGGATCTGGATGTCTTCTAAACTGATCTAAGTAGATAGGGTCGTAAAAAGAAAACTTTTGTTTGGCACACTGGCCTTCATAAATTAGAGTACAGGAGATGGGATATCATGTTGAAGCTGTACAAGACATTGGTGAGGTCTAATTTGGAGTACTGTGTGCAGTTCTGGTCACCACCTACAAGAAAGATGTAAATACAGTTGAAAGAGTACAGAGAAAATTTACAAGAATGTTGCTGGGTCTGGAGGACCTGAGTTATAAGATTAAGATTGAATAGATTAGGATTTTATTGCTTGGATCACAGAAGTTTGAGAGGAGATTTGATAGAGGTATACAAAATTATGAGAGGAATAAATAGGGTCAATGCCATCAGGCTTTTTTCACCGAGGTTGAGTGGGATGACTATTAGAGGATATGGGTTAAGGGTGAAAGGTGAAATGTTCAAGGGGAACATGACGGAAACTTCTTCACTCACAGGGCTGTGAGAGTGTGGAACAAGCAACCAGCACAAATGGTGCTGAAGCAGATTTCAGAGGCTGATCAAGCCATTTATCTTTTCTTTGATGTTACAATATTAAATAACATACACAGAATAGTAGTAGTTGCAATGGGGCCATTGTCATAAATAAAACAATGCCAGGCAGATCTTCAACTAATTATATATTTTCTTTTCTTAGTTCCATAGATTTGAACATGACTTGCTTCCACTCCAGTCTGTGAATGAGATAACTGATCATCAGAAACAGAAATTAAATTGACTATCCTAGGTAGGAAAATGTTAAGAGAGATGCTTTTAGAAATTTGGGAAATATGTAGTTCCCAATAACTTGTCTGGAAGAAATGAAAGTCATCAGAAATGACCATTTTGATATGATACACCGTGTTGAACTGGTCAGTCCCATTATCCAGCAATAGAGTAACATTTGGGTCACTAAGATATCTTTGACTTGTGCAGCTCCTCATGAATAATGATCAGCACAGTTTAAACAAAAGGGAATCATGTTGTTCTTAAAACAAAATCTGGAATGATCAGAAAGAACATGAATTGCCAACTGGTGGGAGTTTTTAAGAACATCTCATCTTCTCCCTGCTGCATTTGGAGGTTCCCATCTTCTTCAACAGGGCATCAATCATACCAGTGCTCAAGAAGAACAAATGAGCTGCTTCTATGGCTATCACCTGGTAGCACTCACATCTACTGTTATGAACTGCCTGAGACATTGTTCATGGCTAGAATTAACTCTTGACTGAGCAATGATCTGGATCTACTGCAATTTGATTGCCATCACAACAGGTCTACAGTGGACACAATCTCATTGGCTCTCCACTGGACTTTGGACCACCTGGATAACAATACCTACGTCAGACTGCTGTTTATCAATCACAGTTCAGCATTCAACACCATTATCTCCTCAGTACCAATCAATAAGCTTTAAAACCTGGGCTTCCGTACCTCCCTCTGCAATTGGATTCTTGACTTCCTCATTGGGAGACAACAGTCAGTATGGATTAGTGATTACATCTCTTTCTTTGCTGACAATCTCAAGGATGCATGCTTAACCCACTGTTCTACTCTTTCTACACTCATGACTATAGCTAGGCACAGCTCAAACTTCATCTATAAATTCACCAATGACACTACTGTTGTTGCCACAATCTAAAATTATGTCGAGGAGGTGAGACATATCAGCTAGTTATGAGGTGTCACAACAGCAACCTTGCACTCAACATCAGCAAGACCAAATAACTGATTGTGGACTTCAGGAAGAGGAATTCAGGAAAACACACACCAATCCTCATTAAAGAGTCAGACAATACACACAAAATGCTGGTGGAACACAGCAGGCCAGGCAGCATCTATAAGGAGAAGCAGTGTTGACGTTTCGGGCCGAGACCCTTGAAGACCCTTGCCGAAACGTCGACAGTGCTTCTCCTTATAGACGCTGCCTGGCCTGCTGTGTTCCACCAGCATTTTGTGTGTATTGTTTGAATTGCCAGCATCTGCAGATTTCCTTGTGTTTGCTCATTAAAGAGTCAGCAGTTTTAATTTTCTGGGTGTTCTGGGACATCGACATCATTTATTATTATATTGTAATTTGTCCTCTACCGTGCCTTTTGTCTTGTTTATTAATTATTGTACTGCCCTGCACTGGTTTGTGCACTTTATGTAGTCTAGTGCAGTTTTTATATTGTTTTACGTAGTCTAGTGTAGCCTTGTGCTGTCTCACATAGTCTAGTGTAGTTTTGTGTTGTTTCATGTAGCACCAGGGTCCTGGAGGAACGTTGTTTCATTTTTTAACTGTGTACTGTACCAGCAGTTTATGGTCAAAATGATAATAAACTCTACTTGACTTGAGCTTCTCAAAAGAACTATTCTGGGGCCACCATATTAATGCAATCACGATTAATGCATGCCAGCAGCGATACTTTATTTAGAGTTTAAGGAGATTTGGTATATCACCAAAGACAAACAAATTTCTACAGATGTACCACAGAGAGCTTTCTGTCTGGTTGCACCACCATCTGGCATGAGGCTTCAGAGGTCTGCAGCCTCAGCCAGCTCCATCATGCATGCATGACCCCCCTCACCCCCACATCCACTGAGGACATCTTCAAAAGGTGGTGCTTCAAGAAGGCAGCATCATTAAGGACCTTTTCTCATTACTACCAGAGAGGAGAGACACGAGTCTGAAGACCCACATTTAACATTTAAGGAACTACTTCTTCCCCTCTACCATCAAATTTCTGAATGATCCATGAACACCAATTCACTATTCTTCTTTTGCATTTTTTTAAAATCACAAATATTAGCAATTTCTTCTGCCTGCACTGTACGGCTGCCACAAAACAACACATTCCATGACTAACGTCAGTGGCAGTAAACCTGATTCTGAACCCATATTCACTTTCAGCAAATATAAGCCAAGGATCCTCAAGAGTCAGTGGAGAAGAATGCTCTCAACAGTATATCTGTGGAAATTTGTTAGTCTTTGATGACATAGAATATAAAAGAAAGGAGGTAATGCTGAGGCTTTATAAGGCATTGGTCAGACCACACTTGGGAGAATTGTGAGCAGTTTTGGTCCCTTTATGTAAAGATTAAGAGCTGGCATTGGAGAGGGTTCAGAGGAGGTTCACAAAAATAATTCCAAGAATGAAAGGGTTAACATCTGAGGAGTATTTGATGGCTCTGGGCCTGTACCTGCTGGAGTTCAGAAGAATGAAGGGGAATCTCATTAAAATCTATCAAACATTGAAAGGCCCAGATAGAGTGGATGTTCAGAAGATGCATCCAAGAGTGGGGTAATCTAGGACCAGAGGGCACGGCCTCGGAATAGAAAGACATTCTTTTAGAACAGGGATCAGAAGAAATTCCTTCAGCTAGAGGGTGATGAATCTGCGGAATTCATTGTCACAGATGGCTGTGGAGGCCACATAATTGGGTAGATTTAAAGCAAATTTTGATAGGTCTTTGATTAGCATCGGTGCCAAAGGTTACAGGAAGAAAGCAAGTTGAGAAAGATAATAAATCAGCTATGATGGAATGGCAGAGCAGACTATGGGCTGAATAGAAAATGTGCAGATGAGACAAAGATTACAGGTGCATTGTAAGCAAAGCTTACAGCAGAATCTGGACCAGCTGGAAAAATGGCAGATGAAATTTAATGCAGACGAGCGAAATATTTCACTTTGGCAGGACCAACCAGGTTAGGTCTTACATTGTGAGTGGTATAGGGCACTGAGGAGTGCAGTAGAACAGAATGATCTGGGCATACAGTTCTATAATTCCTTGAAAGTGGTGTACCAGTTAGATGGGGTTGTAAAGAAACCTTTTGGCACATTAGGCTTCATAAATTAATGTTCTGAGTACAGGAGTTGGGATGTAATGTTGAAATTGTACAAGATGTTGGTGAGGCCTAATTTGGATTATTGTGTGCAGGTTTGGTCATCCACCTACAGAAAAGATGTAAATAAACTTGACAGAGAAAATTTACAAGGATGTTGCCTGAACTTGAGGATCTGAACTATAGGGAAAGATTGAGTGGGTTAGAACTTTATTCCCCAGAATGTAGAAGATTGAGAAATGATTTGATAAAGACACAAAATTGAGGCGTATAGGTAAGATAAATGCAAGAAGGCTTTTGCCGCTGAGGTTGAGTGAGACTACCCTCTTTCATCTGGTTGAACCTATTAAATAATTGAACAACTTCTCTTTGAACTGTACTCGTTTTTACAAAATTAAATGTAGAACTCTGGGAGTCCACATTGATCCAAGGTGTGCAGAATCCCTGCGGGAAACACAGAGCAGGCCACGGTTCAATTCTACACAGACCGCCTTCTTCTTCTCTTCCTCATGTGAACCAGTGATTTCCCTTCCACTTCCTCCAATTTAGTCTACAGTATTTGTTACTGAGTGTTTTCTTTACAACTTGCAGTACCTCCTGTAGGACTGAGGAGTTACTCAGAGCTTCCAGCTGCCTGTCAATGTCACTCCATTGTCACCTCTATCCTTGATCCATTATACTGTTCCAACAAAGCCTACCATAAGCTTGATGAGTGTTACCCAACCCTGCCACTAGTCACATTACAGAACCAAGAACTTGATATTGCATTCGACAATTTCAGAAAACCTACCAGGCAAGTTATCAGCTTGTAACATTAATGCCATTTTCTCTCCCCAGAGGTGTTGCCTGCTCTGCTGAAGATCCTTTTAAATTTCAGATTTCCACCAACTGTATAGCTTTCAAAAATGTGAAATTATAGAGAATATTCAGAAAATAACATCATCTAAGAAAAGAAGGGATCACGGTCCCAGCATTTTTTATTCTCTCTCTCTCACAACTTTCTTTCATTTCCTTCTTGCACTTCTTTGTGACAGATCAGATGATGCAATTAACAGAGTTTAACTACCCTCTTCAGCTGGTTCTACCACTACCGGTGTCATTGAGACTGCTTACGCTCAAACATTCCCTTTGTTCTCTTCACTTCTTCCCCTTCTCTGCAACCTAAACACGCATTCTTAATTCTCATTAAAGTCACTGAGCTAAAATACAAGCTGTTTTTCTTCTCTTAGATACTGCCTGGCCTTCTGAGTATTTCCAGCATATTCTCCTTTTTATTTTAAATAAAGCTTCACTGCCTTCCTCATGAAAAAAAACAAAGCAGTATCAACTGCAGTGAATTTCCTTTACCTCTTCACAGCACAACATACAAAGAATGGCTTTAGCTAAACAAAGACTGCAATTGTTTCTCCCCTGTGATAGTCTGACAGCTTCATCTCTGTCCAACAGCGTTAATTTGCCATTTATGAGTGAATGATGAACTGCCACACATAGAGGCCAGCTCTTTCATTTACCGCTTCACACTGTCCTACAGTTTGTAAACAGCCATTGTCCAATTCTGAGTACAGACATGAGCTCATTTCAGTTTGTCAGGAGCGTTCACATGGAAAAAAAAAGCAAAAAATAAAGGGTGGGAAAAATTTTGCTTTTGTATAGTGTATTTCATTGCTTCAGGCTATCACTAAGTGCTTTATAATCAATGAAGCTTTCTGAATTATAGTGACCAGATTATCAGGTTTTGTACTGGGGATTGATGGATGAATATAAAACACCAGGCCATCAGGAGAACTCTTCAGAACATCTTCAAAATACAATAAAACTCTAATAATCCTCTACTTGACCATTTAGAAATCCTGGTGGTTCAGCATCTGACTCAGTTGGTTATGCTTTTAGTGTCTCTTGACTCATTGCTTGCTTTCTTCCCATGTTTTCTAACAACTCACTGTGGACTCATTACCCATGCTTCCTCCTGACTGAATGGAGTACAAGTTCCTGAACTTCCTTTGTACCAACTGTGGCCCCTGTTCCTGCACTTCTTTCCAACTCAGGCCATGTTTTCCACCCTCCCTTCTGGCTCACAGAACTTCACTTCCTGCACTATCATTCAGCTTGCTGGGGCCCTGTTTCCCAGAGTCTTTAAATTAACCAGGGGCCTATATCCCATGCTGCCTTAAAACTTAATGGGTTCACTGTGGAATTTATATAAAACATTTTATAAATTAGGTAAATTTTAAAAATGCATTGAGGTATTAACACCCAATAGACTCGGGCACTGAGTGTGACTTATTATCAGAATTTTACTCTAGTGCCAAGTGATCCTTTACGTAATCTACTTCAGAGTTTGTTTCAATGACTCATTTGAAGCCAGGCACTCCAATGGTACAGTTACCTCTCAATATTGCATTTAATAACAACTTGGATTTGTGTTCCAATCTCTGGAGTGCAATAATTATTCAATAAAATAAATAGAATGTGAGCTTAACAATTTGCCTTTGCATTACTCCTTTAATATGAAAACATTTCATGAGCTTTCAGTCAGACTACACTAGACTTAAAACACCATCTACCCCTTTACCTCCACAGATACTGCCTGACTTGATTACTTCCTCTAGCAGTTTGATTTTTTTTGCTCCATACTCAAACATCTCAGTCCCTAGTGTCTCCGTGCTCTGACCGATCTCAGTAAAAAGGGAAAGGAAAATTTTGAAGTGATTTCTCTCAGGTTATTCTCCAATGACTCCATGTCACAAGATCAGGTATATATTAAGTGGATCAGGCCAAAATTTCTTTCTTCACCATTTCTCTAGACACATGTAAAGAAAATGCAAATTGAACAGGGTTCAATATTTTAGTACAAAGACTACTGTGTCAAGTGGAGAAGGAAGAATAGAGTTTTAAACTGGCGGGGCAAACAGGCAGCATATGTGAAATGGGCAACAGAGCAACTGACTGACAAGAAAGTTAAAATGGACACCAATCATGTACGATGCACTCCTGTGGGTTTCCTGACCCGTATGCCTCACAGATGGTATTCCTAATATTGATTTATGAATTGATCTTGCAACTTTCCACCAACCTTAAAGCAGCTTTCAGGGACAAAGGAAGTAACAACATAGGTGCGCTTAATGGAGAGGCATGGAACGATTGTTGTTAACCAGGAAAATGCTAATCTGCCTTTGTCACCCTCTGCAGTGAAGGGAAGGAGACTTCACACCTAACAGACTACTTTTAACAGCCTACACTAGTGTCATGCTACAAATGGCAGAGTGCACAGTACTGAATTAGGTGGATACCGCGGTAGTCAGCTTCAAGGTGTTAAGAACCAGCTGAAAAAATGTTTCAGGAGGAATGTAGACGAGCTGAGTAAGCAGGCAAGATCATGGCAAATGGACTATAATGTTGAATAATGTAGAATCACGCAAAATAACAAAACAGTGAAAAACTGGGTAGGGTTATTTTCTAAAGAGGTTTGGGTGCTTATATGCAGGTAACTGAAAACCAACATGCACATATAGCAAGTGATTAGAAGGATAAATGGCAGGTTAGCCTTTATATGCAGAGAGTTCATTTCAGGAGTACAGAAGCTTAAAGGCAATTGTCTAATGCCTTTGTGCACATGAAATACCGCATAGTTTTGGTTACCTTACCAAGAGAATGTACTTCTATGGAGGAAGATCAGTGAACATTCACTGGACTGGTTCCAAGGATGGTGGGTGGATTTGTCATATTACTAGAGTTGAGTACACTAGGACTATATTATTTAGTAGTTCAGAACAACGAGAAGAGGTCTTTGTTTAAACTTAGAAAACTGTTGAAGGGGAATTAGCACTCCTAGCAGTGTGCTCGGTTGAGGTTAGTACCAAGTGGTGAGAGAGGTAAAAAATAGAATGGGCAACCCTCGCGTCTTCTTCGACATTGGTTTTGATAAACAGCCAGTGGACCGCATTGTATTCGAGCTAAGGAGCGATGTTGTTCCAAAAACTGCAGTGAACTTCCGTGTGCTTTGTACCAAGCCAGAGGGTGAGGGGTTTAAGGGATCAATTTTTCACCGAATAATTCCCCGCTTTATGTGCCAAGGTGGAGATTTCACAAAAGGCAATGGCACAGGGGGCAAATCCATCTATGGTAACAAATTTCCAGATGAGAACTTCATACTCAAACATGAAGGAGTAGGAATACTGTCAATGGCAAATGCTGGGCCCAATACAAATGGATCACAATTTTTTTTATCTGTACTGCCCAAACTAGTTGGTTGGATGGAAAGCATGTTGTGTTTGGCCGTGTGGTAGAAGGCATGGATGTCATAAATCAAATGGAATCAAAGGGATCGCAGAGTGGAAAGACAAGTGTTACTGTTGGCATTCTTGACTGTGGAACAATGTGATGAGAACATTCCTACGGTGGCTGCTCAGTCTTTCTTCCATTGGTACGTTGCTATGAAGGTGGCAAAATCCAAATCTCAAGTTGATTTGTGTAATCGTACATTTCCAAGTTACCTGAGGCTTTTGCCCAGGTTGGAGCCTGAACCATCAATTTTCAGTGATCTGTGGCAGTGCTTAGCCTTTAACTTTTTCATGAGGTATAATGGAATTACGTTTATTTTAACACTTCATTCAAATAAAATGTACATTTGCTCACCAAAAAAAAAGAAAACTGTTGAAGGCTTGATAGGATATATACAGGGAGGATGATTACCCTTAGAAGTCAAGGACATAGTTGACAATAAAGAGTAGGCCACTTGGATCTGAGGTAAAGAAATTTTTCTTCACCAAGTGTAACGAACCTTTGGAATACTTTGCATCAAAAATGGTGGGGTCTGAATCACTGTGCTCATTCAAAACTGAGATCAAAAGAATTCTGAATATTTTGGGAATCAAGATATTTGGGTGATAGTGTTCAAAAATGGTAGTGAAGTAGTCACCATAGTCTTGATGAATGCTGAAGCAGACATGAAAGGTCAGATGGTTTATTGCCAGGGCTATTTCTTATGTATTTTCTTATGAAATCTGTAAAATGGAAGCCTGGAACATTGGAAAAGTGCCGGATCGATATAAATGTGGCCACTGAGAATATAACAAACACCACATTAATGATATAACCCTTCAATAAATATTCTCTAACTCCTATATTAAAAAACACTATCGTAGTTAAACATGCAGCACTGAAAATTGGGTATTGTTGCAGAAATTGAATTTTAAAAGTATACCCGATTATGAAAACCCCTAACCAAGATGTATTGAATTAACTGCTACAGCAAATTCCTATATAACAGAAAATGCACTTTCAAAACAAACTTTCATAAGGCTTGTAAAAGGCACAGCAGAGATGAACATTTGATCTTCCACACAGTTGCTGTGAAAATATTAATTCTGCTACTTCCAACATGGCAGAAAAATTAAATTTTAAAATAAAATACACACCAAGGATGTGGGATTGCTTCTGCTTTAACTTATCATAAAAAAGGCAGCCCAGGCACTCAGCTTAATTTGATTTCACGATTTAACACTTTACTATGCTCTTACCTGGTAGTGTTCACTATGTATCCTGATGGGCACTCTGCCATACACTCGCCATTGTGGATGACGTGACCAACACATTCAGTCTCCTTGGAAGGTTTGCATTCATTACGTAGCATTTGACAGAAGGAAAAGTTCACGCAGCGCCACCCCTCAAACCTGTAGGTGCCAGGAGGGCAGTCAGGGATACACCTGCCTTTGTAGTAGTAGTGCCGGCATGCCACGCACTTTGCCGCATTGCCTGGTTCTGTACAGCTGCCTAAGCATTCATCGTGGCAGCAGCGACCACTAGGCGTGCAAGCTTTCCGATGGCACTCAGAAGGGCAAACTGCAAAACAGGGGGAAAAATACAAGCTTTAATATATTAAAAATAATTGCATTCGATTGGGTTTCATGTTGCCGCTGTTCCCACATATAATGAATGTTTTGTTTGTTATGTTGGCAGATGCAGCAGCTGCTCTAAATCAGCAACATCCCACTAACAGCACAGATAACAACCAGCTAATTTGTTCATTTAATCATTTGAAACTTTGCATAAGTACTTGTATTTATAGAATGCTTATAAAGAGTTAAATGCCTTAAAGAGTTATCATCGGTGTGCTATCAAACAAAATTTGACTCCAGCCCACACTAGGAGACATTAGGCCAATAGTGGTTTAAGGAAGGTTTTAAGCAGCATCTTAGGATTGGGAAAGACATGGAAAAGCAAAAGGAGGGGTTGGCATTTAGAGAGGGAATTGGCACAGTTTAAGACCTGGGTGCCAATAATGTTGGTGGTATAGAGGAAACCAGGGGTGCAATGAAGGAACACAGATTTGAGGATTGCAGAGCTGGAGGAGACTGCAGACAGGGGCCAAAAGAAATCTTATCCTGAGCACTACTCAAGTTTCTGTTGGAGTTCTAGCACTGTTCTAGGTAGTGATAGATAAGTTCAATGTCAATGCTGTATTACCTCAGAACAATCATCTCATAAATTAAAAACTCAAATCCTGATCTGAAGTTCAAAAACTCAAATTTTCAAGTCAACAGAAACTGTAACACATCACTTTAAACCAAGTTGTACAGACTTTTCAATGCTTTACTATCAATTCTGCAACCAGACAGACATGACAGTCTTGTCAACACAGAGCCACATCATACCCTGTTGTTTGTTTTGAATTACTCATCGCTCTAATTTAAATCAGGAATAAGTGATCACTTCTGACCTTGCCAGTGACACCCATAAAAATAATTTGAAAAAAAACACGTGGGATCAAGCCCTGCACAAAGACCAAAGTGTATAACCAGGCTGAGAATTCAAAAGCTGGAATTCCTGCCTAACACTTGATGTTAACGATACAATCTAATTCAAGACCCCATTGGAACGTGGACATGGAAACGGAAACAACGAGATCAAACCATCTAGCTCGAGTATGTTAATCTAAATGAGAGTCCACTGGAATTCTGCACTATTCTTGCACAACAAATTATTCATGAGAAGCTACAAATTAAGAATTTATGGTCGCAATAGCTAAAATACACACACACACACTCACTCACTCTTACTTTACTTTGAATTTTGAACTTAATGAAATGGCCAGATCTGGGGTTAAAAGGATGCAGGAGGATATCTGCACTGGAAGGAATAAAGGATATTGAAGGAGGACAGTAAAACCATTGCTCCTGATTATTGCACCATCAATGATTCACTGGATAGCACTCTCACCTTTGAGTCAGCAAGTTCACATCTCTACTGCTGAGATTTGCGTAAAAACAAAAGATATGTTGAGAGAACAGTGCACTGCTGGAGCTGTAGTTTATCCAGACGAGACGGTAAACTAAGCCTTCGTCTGCCCTCTCAGAGGGATGTAAAAGATTCCATTATAGTGTTTGAAAGGATAGGGGAGTTCTGTCCAGTGTACAGGCCAACATTTAATCAGCTGACTAGCTTTGCCAAAGCTAGTTATTAGATTGCTGTCTGTGGGAGCCTGCCTTACACAAATAAGCTGCCACCTTCTAAAGCTATATACTTGCAAAGTGGTTCATGAGCTGTAAAATACTTTGGAATGCCCAGACATTACAAGAGGTGATTTCAGTCATTCCCCAGTAATTATATACTTATTTGTGGACATGAAGAGGGAGTATCAAAAACCCATCTCAATTTGTGGAACATATAAATTAATATTATTTTAGGATGTTCCATTATTTTGAAAGGATATATCCTATTTGTGGTCCTTTATTAAATGAGTCTCTTAAAAATAGGGCATGCGTAAATTTGTTTTTTTTTATTGTTTATGACACTAACAGCGCCCTCCTTGTGAACTGATTGAGAAGTGGCACAATACATCTATAGCTCACACAGCATCATGTACACACAAAATTTAGCAACAGCAGTGATAATCACAGGCTTGAGATTGCCCAACTGTGACACATTTATGTGACGGTTTAGTTCACTGCCAAGTACCACCTATGTGAACAGAGGACAATGTTAAATTATCAGAATTCATAGTACATGCATGGATGCACACGGCAGAAGCATATACTGCAGCAGGTATCTAAATATATCTGCAACTTACAATACTAAGTTCTTTGTTAAAACACTGCTCTAGGGTATAATCTGGAGATTTAATTGCAGGTTACAAATATCACATAACAGCAATCTGTTTAGTAAGAGTTATACTATAATTAAGGGATTTTTGTACTTTTCGAAAATAAAACAGAGGCGTGATCCTCTTTGTGGTTTCATTGGGTTATGCTTTTTATTAGTGTGCACATCCAGATCTTCTGACCAAAGGAGATTGTTTGGTTTATGTAGGCCACAAAGTCTGCTTGGCAATTCACAGTTAGCAGCAGCAGCAATTCCAGGACATTTACTAGCTGCCAACTTTAAAGAAAGCCGCAGGCAACAACAGTGTTTTTTTGAGGGGAGGTGGAGTTGGGGAGGAGGCTGAAGTCTGCCAGTGGGTCAGACTGCTTTAAAAGGGAAGGAAAAGAATGGATCAGACAGGGTTCATAATACTTAATCCCTATCTAGTTACACCTGGCAGAAGTCAAGGATAGCAGGCAGAAGAGCACTCTATTAGCCATAATGCTAATCCTGATCAAACAGCCTGCCTGACATTCTCCCTTCGCTACAATGTGAAGAGTGACCACTCAGATTAAGGCAGCTTCACACTACAATCTCAACAAGTGATCATCAATTTGCAAAAAGGGGGGGGGGGGGGAATCAAATAATCTAATGGGAGAGAATTTAAAAAAGTACAGTACACCAAAGAAAGAACTGTGCTTTCACAAATGTCTCACCTTAAGCACACCACAAGAATTTTCAGTTAACAATGATGAAGAAAAGGCAATATATTTCCAAATTAGAACAGTGTTTTATAACAAATGCTAAATACTGCCTTGAGAATTGTTTTATTGGACAGAGGAAAACGTTGGGCAATGATTTCAACAGTCCTCATCAAATCACCCATGTGCTACATATTTCTCTTGATTTTACTTGCCACGCATTTCAACAGGACTATTGCAAAGCCCTGAAATTACTACAAACTACCTGAAAATCAGATGGTAGAGAGATCCACATTCATTTTGTTTATACAACAAATGGCAAAGATAGGATGGGGTAGGAAGAGAGAACTGAAGTGATTAAAAGTTATGGAGAAGGCAGGATTTATTCAAGAGACTAGTTCTCAGCATTTAGATGAAGTGCTAATAAAACTTCAAAGTCCTGCAGGGTTGCAACAATAAATCTATCCACGATTGCCAAGTTTCATGATATCCTCAACCTGAGTACTTGTGCACTATTTATTCAGTTAGCTCAAATAGTACTTGACGTAACCAAGTACAACATCTATATTGGAACAGATCCACCATGAAGGTCCACCATTGGAAGACAAATCTGTAATTGGCTGTTCTTAATGTAAGCTGAGATATAGCTTTACACTCAGCAGGACAATAAGCTCAGAATATCTGCAATGTTTTGGTAGACTCCTCATGGAATAAAGCATTACAGTGCCAATGTCCACAGATTTCCTGGCTCTCACTGATGGATGAATCTGTGGAGCCAGTAGTGTCTATGAAAACGAATGGGAGAAATGAAATTTTAAAAAATACTCAACCTGTCCAAGTTTAAATGTTTTAACTGGATTTAAAATCCGTACCTATTTAATATTTTTTTTAATTTGAAATGTAAAAGGCCTCATGAACATTCCAAAACGGCAACTGTTTTGACAGATGGAGAGCCTAAGGGTGGGAATCACAGGCGGTAGAAGCTGTGGCTGGCCACTTATATTGGGAAAGGCCCTACACTCCACTAAACTATTCTGGTCATTGCTCTATAACTAGGAGCAGTTCCAAACATAAGCATAAGATGATGATCCAATATCAATCACCACAATGAATGATACAGGGGGCAGACATTCAGTAACTTCTGAACCAGCAGACCATCTATCACGCTGCACTATGTTTATTTGCTTTTATAACTATCTTGCTATTTGTTTTTTTTTAAAAAAGCTAAAATCTGAAGAGCAAAAGATATAGTTAATAGTTAAACATCCCTTTTACAAAAAAACTATGCTTGTTATTTTGGTGATGTGAAGTTCTGTCTTATGACTTAGAGATGAAAGTATGATATATCTGCTGGAGTAAGGTTCCAACAACAGATGTGGCACAGAGACACATGGTACCACACAAAGTTAAGGAGGAATTGGGAGAGCTTCGGAACAGGTATCTTGGCAAACCCAACCTGGATCTTATCTGCATCTATTCCCGTGTGAAGTTTCCTTTGAACTCATTTAGTAGTAAACATGGTGATTCATTCTGCAATCCCACCATCCCTCAAATACATTTCAGAGAAATACATCACTGACTGCTGCCAAAATAGAAACACAGCAGACTAACCTGTGGGCTTTTCTGATCTGGGTGACTCTGACACACTGCAACAGAAGTCCTAATGCAAACCGGAAGTTAGGAATTAAGGAAAGTTATAGAGGCAGCTATTCAGAATTTGTTTAACCATTTATGACATGAAGTGTTCTATCTTTCTGAAATAAAGGTTCAGTCTTCTGTTCAGCTCTGTGCAAATGAACTCATTGCCCTACTTAAATAGAAAGAACTTTTTTGAAGTCCAAGCTATTGTTCTTCTCCAGGATTCCATGACCACAAAAAATAGTTCCTTTGTCAATTATCTTGTTGTGGCTTGGAACAGAACCCAATGCAAAATGACTGTTCATCCACATAACATTGAGCCAACATGCACTCAATGGACCAAATGGCCTCATGTATTGGAAATTCCAATGATTCTATAACCAATTATGAACTGGAAAAATAAAGTTTTGCAATATATGCATCGTTCTGAGATGTCCCTAGTGTAAATGTGGCAATAAATAAAACTTCAATATAAATATCCTCTTGTGGGTGGGTAGTTACAATATGCCAACACTGTCAAAGAACAATGGCACCTTATAAGTCAAAGGGTGATCCAACTTAGAAGTCTTTCTTGTCAACTAAATACACATATCAACACGATTTAAGAATGAATGTAGAGGGAAATTATCTGACACATGATCCCACATACGTACTTTATAGTGTCAATATAAATGCTGCACCTGTACTTTGACGTCAACTGAAAACAAGCATTGTGCTTGAGACCTCAAAGAATGGAATGAGATCAGTGCTCTCAAGCTTTAAAGGCAAGTCATGGAAGCTCAGCTAAACAGCACCAGGGCCTCATAAATTTAACACGTCAGGTTCTCCATGATAATCAGTCTGAGTCCCTGGATAGTAGCCAGAGATGGCAATTTATAAACAGAGATCCAATAACACTCTGAGATCTGAGATGGAGAAATTCTCTTATTTCAGGTCTACAAAGTATCCTGAACTTAATTCTTCACTGGGGCCTGTACTCGCCAATTGGTATCTCTAGCCTTGATGCCAGACTTGTCAGTAAGATCACATTGTAGTGCTGATCTATAAGGCTACAACATCTGGAAAATAAAGTTTAGAAAGGCCATGATTTTAAGTCTTGAAATCAGTTAAGGGTCATATGGTGGTGGGCTGGAAATATGCAACTTCCACCAGTTTCATGTACTGACTCACCATGGGCAAGGTGTATTAAATTATTTTGCTTTAATATATGCAATATTTTTTCAAAGTTCCACTACATATTAACTCTGTGCAGTGACTCACTTTTAATAGCAATTTTAGTATGGAAAATATCTCAATTTGTTTCACATGAAAAATGTGGTTGAATAGAACCTCTTAGAGGAGAAAAATAAAGACAATGATAGATGAAGACTTCTATGGAAGGAGTTCCACATTTACAGCCTTGAAAGCTGAAAACAGGGCTGCCAATGGTATAATAACTAAGATAGGTTCTCAAGATCAACTATACTTGAGTTATGATAATTTTAATCTAAACTCTAGAGAACAACCCTGCCCATTCCAATACCAGATAACAATAACTTGACAGAAATTATTTTAAGTAAAACAAACAGGCAAGGGAGTTTTTTTAAAACCAAATTATTTTTGTTTCTGTTCTTCTTCACACTTGTTTCTGGACAAGAGCAGATGGCTGGGTGGAATCAACAGAAACTAGAGAAAAAGAACCAACAACATACTCAAAGAGTTAAATTAATAGAAATGTTAAATCCAGTGACACCATTTCATACATGATCTTACATGGGTGTCAGTAACTGAAACACTTTATTTCCCCTGTCTTTTATTGTTTCTGATCTGTTGGCTTGTAAAATATATCATCCCCAAGGGCTTGACAGATTTCAGCTGCAAGGTTGACTGGAGAAGGTGGGGTTGTTTTCCCTGGAACCCACAAGTCTGAGAAGAAATCTAATAAGGGTGTACAAGAGCATCATTGGTTTAGAAAAGTAGACAGTAATTGTTTTCATTAGCAGATGATTCAGGAACTGGGATACAGATTTAAAATTTTGACCAGAATGCATAAGATGTGAAGAAAAGCTGTGTTTTTTTTTAAATTGCAGAGTGCTTATGATCTGGAACTGTCTGCCAAGGTGATAGAAACAGAATCAAATTCAGATTTAAAAAAGGAAATTAGAAACGTACTCACAGAGCTTCAGGCCTATGGGAAAGGAGCAAGCTGGCTTGGAGTCCATGGAGTGAACAGCCACTGTGCAAATTTATGATTAATACCGTATGCCGTATTTATGATTAATACCGTATACACGCTTTTGGGATGGTCAAGGAAAATTTCCAGAAAGCAGAGACAATTAGTTGAACTTTCATTACCACAAGTGCAAACTGGGGCTATTACAACTTGCAGTACTTTGGATGAATCAGGACCCTATGAATATTTGTAAAAGGGAATAAGGATTTTAAAATAAAGTTACATGTAAACAACATGTGTTGCAGCATCAAGATGATTCAAAGATACTCTCTCCGGTCCTGTTCACCCTGTACACATCAGACTTCCAATATAACTCGGAGTCCTGCCATGTGCAGAAGTTCGCTGATGACACGGCCATAGTGGGGTGTGTCAGGAATGGACAGGAGGAGGAGTATAGGAAACTGATACAGGACTTTGTGATATGGTGCAACTCAAACTACCTGCGTCTCAATATCACCAAGACCAAGGAGATGGTGGTGGACTTTAGGAGATCTAGGCCTCATATGGAGCCAGTGATCATTAATGGAGAATGTGTGGAGCAGGTTAAGACCTACAAGTATCTGGGAGTACAGTTAGACGAGAAGCTAGACTGGACTGCCAACACAGATGCCTTGTGCAGGAAGGCACAGAGTCGACTGTACTTCCTAAGAAGGTTGGCGTCATTCAATGTCTGTAGTGAGATGCTGAAGATGTTCTATAGGTCAGTTGTGGAGAGCGCCCTCTTCTTTGTGGTGGCGTGTTGGGGAGGAAGCATTAAGAAGAGGGACGCCTCACGTCTTAATAAGCTGGTAAGGAAGGCGGGCTCTGTCGTGGGCAAAGTACTGGAGAGTTTAACATTGGTAGCTGAGCGAAGGGCGCTGAGTAGGCTACGGTCAATTATGGATAACTCTGAACATCCTCTACATAGCACCATCCAGAGACAGAGAAGCAGTTTCAGCGACAGGTTACTATCGATACAATGCTCCTCAGACAGGATGAAGAGGTCAATACTCCCCAATGCCATTAGGCTTTACAATTCTACCGCCAGGACTTAAGAACTTTTTAAAAGCTATTATTAATGCTTTTTGAGATAGTGATTTAGATGCATATCATATTTTTTACTGAGTTAAGTATTGTATGTAATTAGTTTTGCTACAACAAGTGTATGGGACATTGGAAAAAAAGTTGAATTTCCCCATGGGGATGAATAAAGTATCTATCTATCTATCTATCTAAAGTCCTTTATAAATTACAAACAAAATGCAGTTGCTGCTGTAACTTAAAGAACTGCAGTATCCCATATTTGCAAAGTTCCCACAAAGAGCAAATTTAAATGACTAGATAATTTGTTTCAGTGACGGCAGTTAAGAAATAAACATTGGATACTGTCACAATTTAGCATTTCACTCAAGGGATGGCAACACTGAAGTTCAGCCCTCTCTTGGTAGTGCTCTGGAGTGTCAAAATTTCATAATTGTTCTTTGAATTAAACTTTCACTTTTTTCCCCCCTCAATCACACGTTTTAGGTATAAGGCAAGTGACTTGCTTTCATGGGGGACAAAAGAGAAAGTTTAATTTTTACTTTTGAAAATAAAATTGGAGTTTATTCATTCATTTCCTTGCAAATAGTTAAAAGGAATGAAAATGGAATTAAGATGATCAGAGTGACAGAAGCAGGGATAAACATTCAAACATTAATACTGAAGACATAAAAAACTGATGTAGGATGCCAACTCCTAATGCCAACCATCTCTTTGCCGCCATAGATGCTGCTTCATCCGCTGTGTTCCCATAGCAGTTTGCTTTTTGGTTCAGATTCCAACATCATGTGTCCAAACTGAAAGCATATTTGGTTGAAAGAAACCTCTAACTGCAATAAAACACTCAAAAGCACTGAGAAATTCTGTAGGTCAGGCAGCATCGATGGAGGGAAATAAGACAATTAGCTTTTCAGGTTGAGACCCTTCATCCGGACTCCAGTTTTCAGCAGTCTTTTCTGTCTCCATGATCCTTTGATGACTTCACTCCGTTGTTTAAAGCAGCTTGGACCTGTCTCCACACAGTCTCTCATTGTCATTTTCTAACTTCTCCTTTTCTCTTGCTGGAATTCCACACTACAGCAATTCCTAGAACATTCCTTCATGCCTAATGCAATTCCAATCAACATGACATTTCCATATAGGATTGTGGGCCAAAAATTGAGCCAGCATTCTATGTATATCAGGTCACCAGATGGACAAGGATTAATTCAATCTCTTTTACTACTCTGACCTGATAGCAACAGCTGCCACCCCCACCAATGCTACTTAATCTGGAATTCAAAAGTTTATGTCGTGTGTTGGTCACAAAGGAAATTACAAAATTGCAGTAAGTAAGGAATCTTGACTTTTACAATGCATTCCTTAATGTTACTTTCATCCTCGTGAGGGGAGGGCAAGAGGAAAAAAAGAGCGAGAAGGAAAAGTAAAAAATACCAAATGGACAGAAGAAGAGAAAGAAGAAAGCCACAGGATTATGAGAAAATCTGGGGAGACCACAACGAAGAAAGAATAAAACAATAGAGAGGAAAAGGAAATTAATGGAGAAAGAGTAGCTTAAATAAAACAAAAAACCATAAAACAAGGATGCAAGAAAGACAGAACAAGAAAGAGATTGAGTAGAGACTACACCAATAATTGCCTATTGCCACATTATCCTAGATACAGCTGAAGTATTGTATCATTCGCAACAAATGTCAAGCTGCTACCTTCACAAGTCAGGGCTATACTAACCTTGGTTAAGGTGACCTTAGTTTTGTTCTAATTGGGGAGTAAGGCAGACCTAATGTGTCTGCCCAAGGTGAAGTGATAAATCAGTTTGTCTTCACACATTTCTCTATTTATGCATGACTTAAGTCCTTGGATATGTAATACCTTGAAAATAAAGTGCCTGATCAATCAGTGGACACAAATACATCTTCTGGGAAAATAAGAATAATATGCGAAGAGTAGACAGACTTTCATTAAACTATGCATTGCAACTTTGTTATGGCTCCCAAACATGAAATCCACTAATTTACCATGTTATTTGCTAGTAAACACACAAGTCCATGCATTGAACCCAATAAACAAAAACTATGATGGCAACATCACAACTTTATTCATGGTGTAGCTGAAAATGCACTTTCTGGAATGGTAATAAGATTTATTGATTATGAATTAAAAAGAATATATATTTTTTAAATTAATAATCAATATATAGTACTCATATATCATTATATTTAATGTCCTTCACAACTTCCAGACTCTGCATTTGCTTCACAACTAAGTATTCATAAGACAGTGCTCATCATTATAGCTCGCAGAACAAAGCAGCCACATACAGAGGATCTCCTACTCAGGAAAGTTATAGGAGCAGATTATATTAATAATATTGAATACAAAATAAATATTGATCAGATTATAAAATAATGACTTCTGCTTTCATATGCAATGGATGTGGACAGAATAATTTTCAACCGTGACCCACCCAATAAGCAAGAGAGCTGGAAATTCTCACTATATTTGGAAATGGAAGAAATGAGCATCTGACTAGGTTCTAGCTGTATCGGTTTCAGAGAACTCTCAATTTTCTTGCTTGGTGCTTTCATTTTATTATGGAGATGTTATATTCAATGGATTATGGTTAATTGGTCCTTTGGTTAATCGGGGCAGCAGTTTATCTGGGACAATTCTTAAAGAACAAAAACTAAATCGAGAAAATAACTGAGACTCCCCTTGTTTATTTGGGACAATATACCACTTAATTGGGACAGGTTTGCCAAAACAGTTTCTAACTAGCATCAGTCATGTGCTCTTGTGTGGCTGTGAGGCACTAAGTCATGCTCAAAGCAATCAGCTTTTAAATAGCATCAGTTACATGTGTTTGTGTTTAAAAGCAGTGATTTTTGTCACTGATAGTTGGCAAGAAATAAGGAGTAAGGCAATTCAAAACTATTTTGCTCACCGCAGTTTTAAGCAGCCAGGCTTGAAGATGCAAGAAATGGCTGGGAGTGAACATTACACGATGAAATTACTTCAACAAGTTAGGAATAAAGAAGGTATTGATAATGATCTTGAATGATCTTAAAATGAAGATTTGGAGGATGGAGTTGTCTAAATCATTGTATGAAGGCAGGTCATTGTCTGCACTGACTTTGTTCATTTAAAGTCAATCAAAATAACATGACAGATGAATTCCTCTGTCCGTATCCATCGAAAACTAACAACAGTTTTATAGTAGAGGTATTGGTAGTGCTCTGATTTGTTCTGTATTTCATTTAAATACATAAATTGTTATTCAGTTAAATGGTAGTTTGTCTTTTTTTAAAATATACCTTTTAACAATTTTAATGAAACCTGGGCTCGTTAGGACTGCTATTTAATTGGGCCAAAATGTACTAGTCCCAATTAACTAGAATCCACTATATTTTGCTTTGCATCATATTTTATTGAAATTGTTGTAACAATACTGAACAATGATTTATAATCTGAGATTTTTTTATCCCTTTGGCAAAAAGATTAAATCAACAAAAGGGTTAAAAGTATTTAATAACCCCACAGTTTTGATTTCAACAGTTTCTCGAGCTGTTTGGAGAGTTCTTTTATTGCTCAGATAGTTCCTTTTGTTGCTCTGTCAACCATTTTCAAGTTAATGTTTAATGTTTGGTGGGGAAGGGACATGTTTTTTTTAGGAAAATGTTTGCATCTGGCATTAACTTCACAGATCATATCTATTAATTTAGCTACAGAGCTTTTTTAAATTTATTATTTCTTTTTATATATATTTCAGCCATTCTCTGGTCATCCACTTAAACTGCACATCATTCTCTCACGGGACAGGAATGCTCTCTCTAGCATCATAAAGTCTTATTATAAAAAGTGCGCAGAAGTACCTAGGGGTCTTTTCTGTTACTTCCATATCCTTAAATAGTGCCATCAAATATGGAATGCATCCGTCCTGTTTTTTGTATGTTTGAGCTTAAGATTAAATGTTGTCATAGCATAAAACCTTTGATTCTGTTGAACTACTTTCTCCATTGCCTTGTCTTAATAATATTTTATTAATGCTGTTACAATTTGAAGGTATCAGCATGCTTCATATGTCATTTATTCTCGGTAACACCACACTCATCTTTTTAAAATCTGCAGTAAAACTATCAGATCCTTTGAAGAAGCTCAGCTTGATTTACTACTTGATGTTGTTGCTGAAAGATAAAACTATATTGCACAGAAAGCATCCAGACCATCAGGTCCTAGCTTATCCCATTTTCCAGACACTTGCTCCATAGCTCCGCAGATTATGGCTCTTCATGTAGCTCATGGGATTCTTTTTTTTTTCCGAAAAGTGGTGTGTCTTTCTCCGCCAGCCTTTCAGGCAGTGATATGCAGAGATCCCCATCCCTTTGAGACAAAGGTAGAAAATATTGGAGATACTCAGAAATGAACTGCAGAGAAAGTTTAAGGCTGACAAAGATTTGTCAGAATATATGGTAGAGTTTCAAAAAGCAGCACGAGAATCTCAGCCATTATACATCTTAGAGAAACCCCCATGGGTTGGGGAGAAAAACACAAGGTGACAGACTGCTTTTAAAGAGGAATGCAAAATGACAGAGGCTTCTTTTGCTCAGCATCACTGTACATGCTAAGTGAGATGCTCTCACTCCCTAAGCATAAATCCTGCCATGGCCCATCAACTTGCCCATAATCTGCCAACACTGGGTAGTACATAGTGAACAGCTGAAGATTCTCACAAGTTTTTGGGAGAGGTTCATGATTCTGGAAAGAATCACACACAGGCATTTTCCACTCCTCAGATGTGCAAGCCTTGTTCTTGACAGGCTCCCAAAAAATGTGCCTCGACCAATTTTATTGGTCTAATTACCAAACTATTTATGGGGTCTCTCTCAATTCAGAAACATATTGCTTAAAAAATATGCAATATTTAGTTTCTGAGCCAGAAGACTGCCAGTTCAGGTCTCCCTTCGGAGATTTAAACAAATCCTATGTGGTGTCGCACTACACAGCACTGGAAGAACAGTGCAGACAGGTTCATTTCAGATAAAACAATGAGGTGAGGTTTCTGCTATGCTTTCAGGTGGATGATAGAGAGTATCTGGTTTTATTTCAATGATATTGAGTGTTTTCTCTGTCTAGTGGTTTTACCAATGTTTATCCATAGTGTTACCGATCGCACTGTAAAACTTGTTGCTGTATTTCTTTCATGACAATAGTAACTGCACTTTAAAAATTACAATCTTGCTGTAAGGTGCTTTCTCTAAAGTTATGAGAAACACTATACATTCTTTGTTTTCCCATTCTTTGGTTTAGGAGAGAACCAACAATAATGGAAATCTATCAGGGTAACAGTAAACTAAAGTTACATTACGCTTAATAACAGGAAAGCCCATTAACAATGATCAAGCAATCTTCACAACAAATTAAACTTACAAAATTAAAACACAAGTCTCAGAGATATATGGTGACTGAAAAGAAACTAGAAATTGCCAGTGAGCTAGGTATAGGAACAAAGCCAAATATGTCCCGATTAAAACAACAAATTCAGTCACTGAAATCATTCAAGAGGCAGCCAAACATCTACGTGCTGTGTATTTTGCTACCATATGAATAGGAATGCTGAAATTAACAAATATTTTGGGGATCTTATTCTTTCAGCCATGTAATGCAGTTAAAAATGCTGATTATTCAGGAGTTAAAATAATAAAAATGTTTTATATTAAAAATAAAGAGCCCACAATCCACCTCCTCCTCCTCCCACCCCACCCCCGCACTCAAATCAGCACAATCAAATGGGGAAGAAGCAAAGATGCACAATTTGACAAAGCTACTAAAATCAAGCTGCTCTTTGAGATAGCGGTAGCCGAATGATACGATGACATGAAGAGTGTATCAGGGAAAAATTCCCATCATGTGACGCTAGGTCAGCCTGACTGAGGCACAAACAACGTGGACCCTTTTCCAACCAGTCCAGGTGACTGCTGAACTGCCTGTCTGCAAAGTATTTCTTTCGCCTTACTCTTTGCTGCTGGGAGGCATGGGGCAGTCATGCGTCATACTCCAGCCTTACGTTCAAATCAAAGTCCTATCAAAGCTGTTTATACAAAAGGCGAGAGCGATTAAACCGCTCGAAGAGGGTGCTCCGATCCTTACTAATCCATAACAGGAAACAGGCTCAACAAGAGAACCGCCCTCAACCTTAACCAATGTGCTCAGAGCTTGAGGTAGGAGCCCTCAAAAGGCTTCTCCCATCTCTGCGTGAATCATAGCAATTAACCCTTTAGCATCCTTCATCTCTGTGCCGTATATGATGAAAAGGTTGCATGACAAAATCGAACTGTCTAATGTCCAAAGTATGATGCACAGATTTGAATATTAAGTTTTTTCCCCCGCAGGGAAAACCTGCTCACGATTAAACGCAGACCACATGATCATCTGCATTCGAAATAATCTCCCTTTAAAATGCCCCTCTCTTAATCGCCCCTCTTTTGGTCCTCCCGTACCATCCACTGACTGGAAAGGCAGACTGCGACCTGCTAGGGGCCTCTGCCAACCATTAGTATCTTTACTCAGCCAGCAGAAATGTACTTTAGATTGAATGTTCAAGAATAACCTACTCCTCTGCCTTCTATCAACTGCAAGATGATTACTTGCCTCCAAGACAACAACGTTCCTTCCTTAATGCGACAAAGCAGGTTATTCAGCATTTAAGTCCTTGGTAGCCCTCAGTAAAGCAATCCCATTTGTCTCAATATTCTAACCTTTATTTTACTGCACCACTGCAACTTACTCTCATACCCATTAAATCTCCTTTGATTATTTTACAATTACTGTTCTAGAATCAAGATTCAATAACAATTAACCTAACAGTATGTAGAGCAAACCAGAGTGCTGGCAGAAAGCCTTGCGATCACAGGGTTAACATACTTGCTCTGCACCCTCAGCACCTCAGGTCAGGGCTGAACCCTGGTTTCTGGAGCTAGACTTCTGCAGAACTACCGTGCTATTATGAAGAATGTATGTGTTGAGATTAGATTAGATTAGCTTTATTTGTCACATGTACATAGAAACGTACAGTGAAATGCTTTGTTTGCGACAATGACCAACAGTCCAGGATGTGCTGGGGGGCAGCCCGTAATTGTCAGCATGCTTCTGATGTCAACATAGCATGCCTACAATTTACTAACGCCAACCTGTACATGTTTTTTTTTGGAATGTGGGAGGATATCAGAGCACCCAGAGGAAACTCACGTTCCCCTAGAGAACGTACAATCTTCCTACACAGAGCAGCAAAGAGTGCTGAGAATTGAACTCCGATCGATTTTAAAGCTGGCACCATAGACCACTGTGCTAACCATTATGCTACCGTGGTCTTGATTCAGCAAGTGGTTAGCAGATTTGCCATTATCCAATAACTCAAGCTTCCTCAAGGGTACAAACGTACATCCTATTGCTCCACAGCCAAACCAGCATTCAAAAACCTAATCAAAATACCGAGCAGCCTTCCACAATGGTAACGATGCTTGAACTGTACCAGAGTCTAATTAGTACTTTGCATGGTTTCTATGCTGGAATCCTCCTGCATGGGAAACCCAAAAAAGCTGGGTTATCCCCCTGTGGTCCACTCATCAATTCAACAGCCTGCCTGGAGGGACTGCAGATTCCATCTGGCTCCCACCACACTGTTTTTAGGAGAAAGGCCAAAGGATATTCATTAAAAGTCGCGAGGTGAAAAACTGAAAGATGTTTCATTTATAAGCAATCAGGTTACTTGGTTGTAATAAAGAAAATTCAGGCAAGTCCTGACAAATCAGACTGCTTCTTGGCAGCAGCCATGGATTTGACTGAGAACAAACTATCAACAAGTGGTGACTGTTGTATGCAAAGATTGGGCTTACTGCAATTTCTTTCCCCCAGATTTCCATATAGGATTATATGTGTTCTAATCAACAAGCTCCAAACCTGGGCCTCTATACCTCCCCCTCTGTAACTGGATCTTTGACTTCTTCACCAGGAGACCAGTCCGTGCAGATTGGAAATAACATCTCCTCCTTGCCGACAATCTCAAAAATGCATGCTTTGCCCACTGCTCTACTCTCTTTATGCCCATGATTGTGTGGCTAGGCACAACTCAAATGCCACCTTTATGTCTGCCAATGACACAACTATTGTTGGCAGAATTTCATATGGTGAGGAGGAGGCATACGGGAGTGAGATAGATCAATTGGTTGAGTGGTGTCACAGCACACAAAGTCAGCAAGACCAAGGAATTGATTGTGGACTTCAGGATGGGGAAATTGAGGAAATAAACACCAGTCTTCAATGAGGGATCAGAAGTGGAAAGTGTGAGCAGTTTTATTTTCCTGGGTGTCAACATCTGAGGATCTATCTTGGGCCCAACATATGATGTAATTGCAAAGAAGGCACAACAGCAACTACATTTCTTTAGATGTTTGAGGAGAATTGGGATGTCACCTAGTCACTCGGAAATTTCTACAGATGTACTGTGGAAAGCATTTTAACTGGTTGCATCATTGTCTGGTATAGAAGGCCCACTGCAAGGATCGGAAAAAGCTGCAGAAAGTTGTCAACTCAGCTAGCTTCATCATGGACACTAGCCTCTCTGGCTTTGAGGAATCTATAAAAGGTGATTCCTCAAAAAGGCAGCATCCATCATTAAGAATCCCCATCACCCAGAGCATGCCCTCTTCTCATTTCAACCATTCAGAAGGTGGTATAGGAGCCTGAAGATGCACACTCAACATTTCAGGAACAGCTTCTTCCCCTCCACCATCAGATTTCCGAATGGACAACAAACCCATGAAAAGTACCTCAGTACTTTTCCCTCTCTTTTTGCACTACTTAATTTAATGTTTTATATATACTTACTGTAATTTATAGATTTTATTATGTATTGCAATGTACTGCTGCTACAAAACAACAAATTTCATGACATATGCCAATGATATTAACTCTGATTCTCATGTGCCACTAAGTACAAATGGAGCTGATCCATCTCACTCCTGTATGCCTCTTCCTCACCATCTGAATACAAAGAGCACTGGTCTTGTAGGATCATAAAAGCATACCACACAAAAACCTATCAGCCCATTATGCTTATGCCACCACTGAAAGAGGTTATTAACTGGTACCTCTGCACTGGGATTTCCTCAAAGTTCTGCAATGTTTCCTCTTTAATCTGAATCCAGTTCATTTTTCAATGTTATAACAAATACAATCCCCATTTGGGCAGGAAATATTGGTATAGTAACATAGTATAAAACTGGATTTTTAAAAATGAATGCATTAGAACTCACCCTAAATCCATATCCTCAAATTACTTCTCTGTGAAGTGAAACGGTTACTTCTTACATCTTCTTTCAATATCTTTCAGCCACAAATTATCCCTCAAACACCCATTTTATTGCTAGCATACCCAAGACTAAAGTGTCTCAACTCCTGAAACCTACTGATGTCAAACTCACGGTGTAATTTAATTTGTTGCTCAGAATTTACAATGTTGGCACCTGTAGGTGATACCACTTCAAAGAGAGCCTCTGTTATCACTATGCCCCAACTGCTAAACAACTGTAGGTAATGCAAAGTCATTTACTTTATCTTACTTGCTTATCCTGTATGTTTTTCCATTTCTTCCCTGCCTAATGCCGAGATACAACTCAGCAAACCCTGTACCTTTCCAGTGCAGCAACCAAGTAAACATACTTAGTGCACAAATCTGGATCAGTTATCAACGTTTGGCAACATTACCATGGGTAAGCAGAGTGCTGCGCTATCAGAGGCGCTGTCTTTTTGATGAGGTGTTAAACTAAGATGTTATCCTGCACAGGCAGCAACTAGGGGGAAAAAAAGAGTACAGTTGACGTTTCGGGCCGAGACCCTTCAGCAGGACTGGCTTGCCGAAGGGGTTTGGCTCAAAATGCTCAGATTTCCAGCATCTGCAGATTCTCTTGTTGAAGATGTTATCCCCGTGTCTGGGCAGAGATCCCATGGTATTATTTCACCAAGAGCAGAACAGCTCACCTTGACAAAAACCAATATTTATTCTCCAACCTATACAAATAAATTTGATTTATGGGAACTTTCCATGAAAATTGGCTAGCAGATTTTTTACATTACAGGCAGCCCCCAAGTTACGAACATCCGACTTATGAACAACTCATACTTACGAACGGAGGCAGGAGAATGCCGTCCGCCATTTTAAGTTGGATCATGACGCCGTCCGCCATTTTAAGTCGTTGCCGTTAACACTGTGTTGAGTGCGTAACTTTGTATTTGGCTTAAATATTTCTTAGCACGATTCACCCTGACTCTCCCCCTTTTCCAGTCAGCACTACCCCCACTTGTCCCATTTAACCTGTCTCAGTGCAGGTGGATTTTAGGACCCGGTGGAGCAGAGGACCCGTGGCTGCTGCTGAATCTGCAGTTTTCTGTTCCCTTGACGGAAACGATTGCGATTGAAAATGAAATGGAAATAATAAAGCGATTGGAAAGAGGTGAAACATCATCGGTCATTGGAAAAGTGTTAGGCTACAGTTGGTCAACGATCGGAACAATTTTAAAGGATACAGGTAAAGGATAAAGTGAGAATAATGGAGCATGTGAAAGGCCCTGCCCCGATGAAAGCTACAATTATTACTAAGCAATGCAGTGGTTTAATTATTGAAATACATACATTTCTTAAGTGTTTTATCTGCTCAGAAAGGTAAAATATATACTATATACTAAGACAAACCTTTGACTGACACTAAATAATACCGGATGTACCTGTTCTGCCTTATGTACAAATCCAACTTAAAGATGAACTCAGGAACAGAACTAATTCGTAACCTGGGGGCTGCCTGTATAACAGTAGCAATACTTTGTAATCACTTTATTCTTTGTAATGGGCTTTGGAGCAATTAGAGACCGCAAAGGTACCATGCAGGTTCTTCATCAGATACTCGTCTGCTATTTTCTTTCAAAAACTTCAGTATACTAGTATAAATTAGTGCATAACTAGATTGGGTAATGGTTTGTGAATTCTGTGAGGGCAAATTTCTGTAACCTGAACAGCTGGAGATTGAGAGAAAGTGAGACTGGGGAGGGCAGGGGAACATTGGTGAGATGAGGTTGAGTGTCTTTGGGAAGCTGTCAGAGCAGGCAAGGCTGAAGATATTGCTGATGAGTAGGTGAGGCTCAGTATGTGGCTGGAGTGGGGTTTGCGAGAAAGCGTGAGAACAGATGAATCAGTGGAGAAGGCTAAGAGGAGGAAGGCCAGATTCAGAAGCAACACGATGGGCTCAAAGCAGGCAAGGCAGAGATTGAGGCGAGAGCAAATGAGACTAAGGATGAGGAGTTAGAGAGGATATATAAATGAAGTTTGTAAGCAACATAACAGCAAAAGCAGGCAAAATAAAATCAGTCACACCTATTATCACTGACTCACGTCGTGAAATTTATTGCTTTTGTGGCAGCAGTACAGTGCAAGACATGCAAAGTTATTCTAAGTTACAATGAAGGTAGCATACGCTATACAAAGATTTTAATTAAATATGAAAAATCTGATTCAGAGCAGCATAATGAAGGTGTACATTTTACTGGAACCTCCATATTTGACTGTAACAGGCTGTTATTTTAAAAATTAAAACTTTTTAAAGCAAGTCATCTTTTCACATTTCTGAAGCTTTTCATATGAACAGCACCCTCACTTCATTACCATCTCACAATGCTTGCATTGCAACTGACCTATTATCATTCACCATTCCAACACCAAAATGAACATTAGTGGCAATGGCAAAAGGGTGTTTACAAATTTATACCAATTGTGCACGGTCATTCTGAGGTATGCCCAACAAAAGATGGATCACTTTTACTTTGTTTCAGGATGCTGTCAGAACTATCAAAATCTACATACACTGGTTTTAAAATTCAGCTCCAATAGCTTTGATATTAAGTTTGAAACTTTAAAAACTTAAACAAAAACTACACATTACATCCCACCAACCAACCATCTTATCCACCGGAAGGGGATGTGGTTATTCTGCAGCCTCAGTATCACAACAAAGCAACGCAGGACCCCTACAGAGAGGAGAGGGAGAAATCTAAGACAGCCAGAATTTTATACAACAAGGAAGAAAATTTCAACGTGGCATCATATAGATCCTTTTGAAGTGCAATGTGGGCCCATAAACTAGGGTTGTTTTAAACAATTATGTTGTGGGGTCGCGAAGTACGGCGGAGATTTGTTCTCTGGCAGGTCTAGACCAGCCGTGAAGGTGATGTTCCATCGGTACACTACTAGACTAGATCTAGTAGTAGGAACGTGGCTAGCTAAGTCAAGGAGGTAAGCATGCCTTTGCTACTTTGTAGGTTATGCCTCTTCAGGCAAAGGCTGCACCCAACGAGGACGCCGGCAGCAGGGCGTGTGACGGTGTCTGTGGCAGATGAATCCAAAAGGGTCAATGGTACAGCCACCTTGGTGGCATGCGGAGGAACCAGAGTGCTGGTCAACGGATGGCATCACCAGACTAGTTAGTTGTCACTGCGGGGCAGCTTCCTTATCCGCTAAGTCTATTACACTCCTGTGTAACACTTAGCATCAGATTTGGAAGCCCAGAGAGACTGTATGGTGGGGGCACGACACCGTCTGTCTTATTACTGTGCAAGGCGTGTTGGAGTGGAGTTTCTGGATGGTGTACATGCCTGCAGAGACGAAAGCACAGCCAACATCAAAATCGATGGACAGCTGAAGAAGAAGAAGAAATGGGGCACTCCTACTCACACTCTGAATCTTGAGGTCTGGAGTGATCTGTGGATGAATATAACACAGTCTTGTGAAGAACTATGATCAACTTCATAAGCCGCTGGTGGTGTAGTGGCATCTGCACCTGACTTCAAGGTGAATGGACCCGGGTTCGAATCCCTTGCACACTTTCCATCCGTGCTGGGTTGAACATTGAGCTAGCAACTTGGCCTCGTAAAATAAAACAAATACTAAAGAAGTGGCAAGGTTGCCACCGGCACTACAAGGCATGGAGAGGAACAACAATCAACTGCATATACCACTTCACAAGTTTTGTATTATGATTTTGAAGTATTATCCTTTTGAAATTTACAAGTATCTTATATTTCATGTTATTGCCTCTATCTCCCATATCTTTTCAGGTAGTCTAGTCCAGATTATAATAACTACAAAGGAACAAAAAGTTCCCCTTACCTCTTGATTCTTTTTGCTAATTATCTCAAATGCATGCCCTTTATTTAAACTCAGCTCCCAGTGGAAACCATTGATTTCTCCCCACACTAGCACAACTCTTCATGATTTTGACATCCTATATTAAGTCATCTGCCTGCACAATTCCAGTTTCTGCCATCTCTTCATATAACTAAAGACTTTCACCATTGTTCTTATAAATATTCTTTACACTCCCTCCAAAACATTGCTTGGCCAGAATCCACATTTCATCTTGACTTTCATCTTGCTGAATCAGGCTCTTGCCCAATTTGCTGCCCATAATTCCTGTCCAGCCACATTTTTATTGGACGTGGAGGGCTGATCTCACTAACCGTTTGCAACCAACACATAGGTCCTGATCCGATGTTCTACCCCTAGAAAGCCTTAACAGATATTCAGCTGTCAAAAGTTCTGTCTAAAAATTCTGTCAAAACTTACTATCAAATTCTGTATATGTTACCATATACCACTTTGAGATTCATTTGCTCTTAATGTAAGAGATGGCTAAAGATAATCTCATATCGAGAGACACTGGAAAACTATGAAACTAGATTTAAATAATTTTAAAATACATGAAAATGAGCAACAAATAATATTAAATGCCACACTTTCCTACAATGTCACCTCCCTGACAGAAAGTGATGGCCAGACGTGGAGTTTATTCAGACCCTCTCTTCAGGGTGCCACGACTCCACTCCTGGGCTCAACAGCGATCCAGTTTCTGAGCGCACTGTCATATAAACAGCTAAATGTGAGTGAGCCAAGTATAAAACTTCTAGAAGTATGAACAGCTGATAGCTAACAGTTCCCTTCAGAACTGCCAACCATCAATCAGCAAAACGTGGCCCATTAAAGATTTTGATAAGATCCTGCGCCATTTAGATGGTTTTTTTTTAAAAGTTTTTTGACATCAAGTTTTGAGACAGAATCAAAACAGACTACATTGACATAGTAGCTCTGCAGTTTAATTCTGGTCTGGTAATCCAGAGGCTAGACCAATAATCAAGTAAAAGGGATTATCACTGGATTGTTGTAAAAATCTATCTGGTCTGATGTGCTTTAAGGATTGGTATTACAATTCTTCTCCAGTCTGGCCTCTAAATGAACTCTATTTCCCACCAACACTAGACTGCCTGCTCTCTGAACATCTGCCTCCCAAACCTCACTTAAAAGGTTTGCCTATTGGAACCACCAAATCCATTTAGACAACAGAAAGAAAAGCTGCCACACCCACCCTACGTTCTTCTTTATGGCTGCTTTACTCTTCCCTCCATTCACTGAGCCTTTCAAATAGCCACTTTCCTCAGTTCCTACTTTCCCCTCCAAATCTTTAATCACAACAGTTACTCACCAGTCACATGCCTCCTCTTCGTTATGCTGATTTCTGCTGTTTTTTTATATATAAACCACAACTCTCTCTATTTGCAGGTCATCCTTCCTTAATTCACCTGCCCTCTGCATCAGAATCAGATTTAATATCTCTGGCGTATGTCGTCAAATATGTTAAGTTTATGGCAGCAGTACAATGAAATACATGATGAATAAACACGAGAAAAAAACTGAGTTACACTAAGAGTGTGTGTGTGTGTGTGTGTATATAAGTAACAGAAACAAATCAGTGTGGTATTGTTCATGGATTCAATGTCCATTTAGAAATCGGATGGCAGAGGGGAAGAAGCTGTACCTGAAGCTGTGCCTTCAGGCTTCCATACCTCCTCCCCGATGATAACAATATAAAGAGGGCATGCCCTGGGTGGTGGGGATCCTTAATGATGGATGCCGTCTTCCTTGGGCACCGCTCCTTGAAGATGTCATTGATACTACAGAGTCTAGTCCCCATGATGGAGCTGACTAATTTTGCAAGTTTCTGAAATTTACTCTTCAATCTTGTACAGTAGCACCCTCCCTCCCCAGTACTAGATGGCGTGGATCAGCAACCAATTCACTTCTATCAAACAAAGGGTTACAGATTTCTTGGGAAACTCCAAATGGACAATGATTGTTTATATTCAGAACAAATTTATTTTTATTATTTTATATATAACAGGTGCTTTGAACCCAAGAAAACTGCCAGTTACAGTGTTTGAGGTTTATGGTCTCTGAGACAGTACATGATGTTAGAAGATACTGGGTGTGATAAAATAATTACAGGCATTAACACATGGAAATTACAGTTGTGTCTTTGCAGCTTTCATGCAGGATGATAGGCCTGGCAGTGAAGCTGCAGGGCAATAATTGAATGGAATGGTTTGGAGGAACCCGAAAGCATGAACAGGAGCAATCTGCTCACTGCAATTCTTTGAGATGTGTAACTATTGCGTATTCCTTTTAATTTTTGTACATGTTTTCCAGAGTAATAGGTGGTGGGATAATATACACAAGGAAGTTGTCCCAAAAATACTCCATTAAGTCACTGCTTTAGACTATCATGGGGAAAATGGGAAGGTTAGAATTGCCAAAGAATGCAGAATTCTGGAAGATCCATGTAATGAAAATGGGTAGTGTTTATTTAACCATAATTAACATAGCTCTGTCCACAGCAAAAAACATGGTTCCCTGTCCAAGGGAACCATTTCACTTGAACTTACAGCAAACCCCATAGTCCTGTATTCTGCTTTCCAAGTTGATCTATGTTCCAACTTAAAAATCTCTTCACAACAAATATAAGTCATGTTTAGTCATAATATTTTCAAAGTATTTTTTCAAATATTACTTTATGGAATTAGTTTTAAAATTTTTGTCCTCATCATCCACTCCCACCACCCCACCCCCCAAACCAAAGCAAACTTTTTCTTTCCCTCTTTTCACCATCTTTCAAAATCTGATTAAATCTCCATTAAAGTGGCACAATTTTAACTCAAATTCATGCCATTGAAGGACGAAATCATTTTAAGTAGTGCAAATTTGAAATCCACTGTCCTAAAAGGCTCTGTGTGCTGAGTCACTTGAAAATTTTAGGATAGGACCAACAAATTCATGCCGGATTGCTTGATTGTAAATTGATTCTTTTTCATTATGATGTCAAAAAAAAGAGACCCTGCAGATGCTGAAAATCCAGAGCAACACATACAAAATCCTGACAGAACTCAGCAGGTCAGAAAGCATCTATGGAAATGAATAAACAGTTGACATTTCAGGCCGAGACCTTTCATCATGATTGGAAAGGAATGGGGGAAGATGCCAGAATAAGGTGGTGAAGGAGGATAATTGTGGCTAATTTAATGCATGAAGCACATAACTGGAAATGAAACAGTCAAAGGAGCTTGCTAGCATTTACTGCTCACCATCCAGGTTCACGGATGGGACAGATATCCATCCTGCAGAGAATTATTCAGAACAAATGACAGGAACACCCAAGACTGGTATTCATTCAATGGAACAAAATGCTGGTAGCTATTCCACAGTGTCCAAACATACCCAGCCATAAAAATGATGCTCAGCCCATTTTTTTAAAGATTAGATTGTGAGGACACTCAGTCCTCGTTTATTGTCATTTAGTAATGCATGCATTAAGAAATGATACAATGTTCCTCCAGTATGATATCACAAAAACACAAGGCAGACCAAGACTAACTTACAAAAACCACATAAATATAACATGTAGTTACAACAGTGCAAAGCAATGTCGTAATTTGGTAAGGGCAGACCATGAACACGGTAAAAGAAAGTCTCAAAGTCCTCGATAGCCCATCATCTCATGTAGACGGTACAAGGAAGAAAAACTCTTCCTGCCATGAACCTCCAGCGCCGCAAAGCTTCGCAATGCCGCCTCTGGAGGCATCCGACCACAGCCAGCTCTGAGTCCGTCTGAAAAACGTCGAGCCTCCGACCAGCCCTCTGACACCGAGCACTGAGCACCATCTCTGCCGAGCACTTCGACCTCGGCCCCGGCCGCCAAGCAACAGGCAAAGCTGAGGATTTGGAGCCTTCCTCTCCGGAGAGTTCTCGATCACACAATAGCAGCGGCAGCGAAACAGGCATGTCAGAAGTTTAACCAGATGTTCCTCCATGCTTCTCACGTCCGTCCCCATCAAGTCAGGATTGTGCACGGCCCTTACAGATAACATATTCATTCCTGGAGTGGCTGCACGCGCTGCTGTCGCGCCGCCATTTTCTCATAAATATTATGTTTGACAGCAAAATGTATCTAGTGTACTCCATGATTACTATGGAAGGAAGATGATACCAGATTAAAAGAGACTCAAGCCGGAATAAGTAAGAAGAGAGGAAATGGAAAAGGGAGAAGAGGGAGGAAATGGACTGCAGAAGGATATCCATGGAAGAAATAATCAGGATGGAACAAACACGCAACACAATATATTAAAAATGCACGAGGGAAGCCTTGAAAAAAAATGTTTCCTTTAGAAAAGTTACAGGAAAAATATATTTTTAAATATTAAGAAAGCAAAGTGATAGCTCAAGGCTTATAACTCAGGACATTAAGTGCAAAGCTGCTCCAGGATATTTACTATGATGCAATGATCAAAACAATACACAGTCTTCCACTCTCTGTGGTCTGGAGATTGATGATGTTCACCTCTGGGGTCCCGGGTAAAGAATGACCACTAAGGTGAAGTGAAGGAGAATGCCTGTGAAGCAAATGGCACCTTCCAACTAAGAAGAAAAATTCAAGCCGAAAGCAACCTTGTTTATATTTTTAAACTTCAGTGACGCATTTCTTGTTTACCTTGCCAAGCATCAGTGAACATTCTAGAGCTATAACAACGCGCAGTAGACTAACAAGTTTTACATTTACATTATGAACAATTAAACATTTCCTTGGTGTTCACACAAAACAACTTTATTGCATGGAATAAATATTGCCATGGAGCATTTGTTGTTCCTTAATCAGACAATACGGAAAGAAAGTTCAATTATTCCAAAACAAGACAGCTAAAAAATAAACCACTAAATCATACACCTCTGAATTAAATTCAAAGATGTCACAAGACAGTCATTTCACAACAAGCTGAATATGTTGCCTCAAGTTATTCCATACATTTAGTAGTTCAAAGTCATTCTGAACTATATTATTCAGAGTTGTAGACATGCTAACAAAGAACTATTACTAACTGTATTTAACATATTTAGCAACAAATCCCCAGTGCCATTCTCAAAGTAATATAAAGAATGCTAAGTTCTGGAAAAGAAATCCACGTACATTGTGACTGTATCCAAAGTTAGAAAAGATTGGAAAGAGCAGCTCATGGTCAGCTAAAGAACAAGTTGGTATGTTGCAATATCAACAAAACTCATACAATTGGAAGAAATTTTAAAATGCAATTTCTAAAATTAAAGCAACAAACCTAGAAGGATATATATTTGTCCAAACAAAACATTGGGTAACATTTTGAATCTATTCACTAACTCTAAAGACTGAAAGATCTTTCATGCATTTCCTTCTCCAAGTTGGAATGTAGATGTGCAACAATATTGTCTTCTTTCTTACATGGTCCCTTGGAAATTGAGGAAGAAGCATAACTTCTTTGTGAGTTACTGTAAGTTTAGTACAACCACATAAGGGTGTGTTGGAGGTGGAACAAATTACTGGTTATGATGCCGATTAGGGTGCTAATAGCGACACAGCTATCAGAGACACTACTTTACATCTTCCGCAACTCAAGTTCAATCCTGACTTCTGTTGTTGTCTGTGAATATGTGGGGTCTCTCCAGGTATTCTGGTTTCCTTCCATATTCCAAAAGCACGTGAGTGGTTAGACTAATCACAAACCAAAGAAAATCTGCAGTTGCTGGAAATCCAAGCAACACACAAAACGCTGTTGGAATTCAGCCGGCCAGGCAGCATCTATGGAAAAAAGTATAGTCGACGTTTCCATAAGAACATAAGACACAGGAGTAGAATTGGGCCATTTGGCCCATTGAATCTGCTCTGCCATTCAATCATGGCTGATCCTTTTTATTCAACTCCTCAACCCCACTTCCTGGCCTTCTCCCCATAACCTTTGATGCATGTCCAATCAAGAACCTATCAATCTTTGCCTTAAGTACACCCAATGACATTGGCCTACACAGCTGCACATGGCAACAAATTCCACAAATTCACCACCCTCTGGCTAAAGAAATTCCTCCACATCTCCATTTTGAATGGACAACCTTCTATCCTGAGGCTGTTTTCTCTTGTCCTAGGCTCTTGCACCATGGCAAACATTCTTTCCATATCTACTCTGTCTAGGCCTTTCAACATTCAAAAGGTTTCAATGAGGTCCCCTCTCATCCTTCTGAATTCCAGCAAGTACAGATCCAGATCCATCAAACATTTCTCGTATGATAACCCTTTCATTCCCGGAATCATCCTTGTGAACCTCCTCTGGACCCTCTCCAATGCCAGCACATATTTTCTAAGATGAGGGGCCCAAAACTGTTCATAATACTCAAGGTGAGGCCTCACCAGTAACTTATAAAGCCTGAGCATCACATCCTTGCTCTTGTATTCTAGACCTCTTGAAATGAATACTAACATTGCATTTGCCTTCCTCACCAAAGACTCAGCCTGCAAGTTAACCTTCAGGGTGTTCTACACAAAGACTCCCAACTCCCTTTGCATCTCAAGATTTTTGGATTTTCTCCCCATTTAGAAAATAGTCCACACATTTATTTCTACTACCAAAATGCATGACCATCCAGCATAACTTATTTGCCACTTTCTTGCCCATTCTCCTAATCTGTCTAAGTCTTTCTGTATCCTACCTGTTTCCTCAATACTACCTGCCCCTCCACCAATCTTCGTGGAGATTTGGCAGGACTGGTCTTGGCCCAAAACGTTGACCATACTTTTTTCTAGAGATGCTGCCTGGCCTGCTGAGTTCCTCCAGCATTTTGTACGTGTTGTTCGATTAATCAGCCATTTTAAATCCTCCCAAGTATGTTGGGGATTGGAAGAATCTGGGGCTAGTTGGGGGAAATATGGAGAGAATAAAATGGGATCAGTACAGGATCAATGTTAATGGGTACTTGATTGTCTGCGTGGAGTTGGTGGGCCTGTGTCTGTGCTGTGTAAATTGATGTCTATCAGGTGAGATGTTTTATCCTTGATGATGGTGCTCAAATTCTTGAATTTTGATGGCAATTCAGTCATCCAGGCAAGTGAATTTTATTCCATCACACTTCTTATGTGCCTTGTGAATGAAGTAAAGATACGAGGAGATGAGGCACTTCCAACTGAATACTTGACAACTGATTTCCTCGAGACAAACCACTGTAGCTGGTTCAGTTGAGTTTCTGGTAGGAAACACCGAAACCTCTTCAGATGGATACTGGGCATTTGGAACAGTAGCTATGACTGATAAATGATAGATTTGCTACTATGTGTACCTCCATCTATCAAGTAAATAAATCAAATATTCACTCTTTCCTTCTTCTTCAAATGTACTTAGTAAACCACAACAATATGTAATGACAAACAACACACACAAAATGCTGGTGGAACACAGCAGGTCAGGCAGCATCTATAAGGAGAAGCACTGTCGAAGTTTCGGGCCGAGACCCTTCGTCAGGACTCACTGAAAGGAAAGACAGTAAGAGATTTGAAATTGAAAAAGAGATTTCCTCGTGTTTGCTCAATATGTAATGAAATTTAATTTCACTTGTATCCTCTTCTTTGGTAGCCCCTCAGGACTATGGTTTTGTGAGTTCTTTAGTAGCGGATTAGCCCAATGTGGGAACCCTAGACTCTCCTGGGATGGCTCAGAAGATGCCTGATAGAGGGTGTGGTTTAATAGTTTGTAGAGTGGAGTATGCCTTCTGCCACTTACATAGGGTTTCTGTGTTCCTGAAGCATGTATTCAAGTGTTTCAATACTGTTGGAAATGCCCCTTCTCCTCTTTGATTAATGGCTCAGAGATTCCCGGGAGTCCATGAGGATGCTGACACTTCCTCAGGGCTTTGAGTATATTCTTGAATTCTTTCCTTGAACAACCTGGTAATTGCCTCCTTTGACAGAGCTCAGGATAGAGTGTCTGGTATCAGATATGGGGACAAAATGGACAACTGACTCAACTGCCTGCCCTTTCAAAGAGCTGTCCAATTAGTTTAATTCACTTACTCTTTCCCCACAGCCCTGCAGGAGTGTAATCAAAAGCAGAACAACACCTAACAGGTTTATTTTTAAATAATGAGATGAGGAAAGCAACAAATATAAGATAATTCTCAGAACTGACTGTTGACTAACTGCAAAAAAAATGCAGGTGTGCACTCACATGCATGGAATGTGCGTAATATTCTCCACGGTTGCCAAACGCAAGACTGGGGAATGTCAACCAACCAGATAAACATCAAGCAGCTACTGCTTCCTAACCACAAGCATTTGCAACAGTTAACATTGTCAAGTTGTTTCTCAAGAACATGAAACAGATTATTTTCACAAATACTTAAAAGGAACTAAATTAAATCATTCCGACACACATGCTTACCTGCCCATCCCACCCCCCACAAATATGGTGAACGGTTAAATTGCTTGACTTCACTATTCGACGCTGCAGCTGATTATGCGGAAACAAATGAAAACACATGCTGTTAATAAAAAAACATTAAGAATTGTTAGCTCTGGATTATTGTTTTCTTCTAAAATTGTTGTTTGTTCCTGGATTTTGAAAAATTCTTAAACAAAACTTTTTCTCTTTTCTTAAAATTACAACTGGCTCTTCTACAATACTCTTCAAAGTTTTAGGCTGGCGTCAATGACCTTGTAAGAAGTACCACTAGTTAATTGGATCAACATTAGGAGGTTGCCAGTGAGTAGGGAAAGGCAACATTGGGAAGATCTGAGAATAAATAAGGAAAGAAGTTTGGGAGCTCTTAAGGAACTGTGTGTCAATAACTTAGTTCAATCTTGGAACTGGTAAAACCACCTAAAAAGGCAGCATCCATTATTAAGGATCCTATCACCCAGGGCATGCTCTCTTCTTATAACCATCAGAGGGAAAAATACAAGAATCTGAAGACACACTCAATGTTTTAGAAACAGCTTGTTCTCCTCCAACATCAGATTCTGAACAATGAACCAACCTATTTTTGCTCTGTCTTTGTACTACTTATTTTGTTACTTTTGAAAAGATTTCTTATTGTAGTTTGTATTGTACTGTAATTGTAAAAAATATTGGACCTACGCTCGGTCCGCCAGAGAAAGCAGGGTCTCCCAGTGGCCACACATTTTAATTCCACGTTCCATTCCCATTCTGATATGTCTATCCATGGCCTCCTCTACTGTCAAGATGAATCCACACTCAGGTTGGTGGAACAACACCTTATATACCGGCTGGGTAGCCTCCAACCTGATGGCATGAACATTGACTTCTCTAACTTCCATTAATGCCCCTCCTCCCCTTCTTACCACATCACTGACATATTTAGTTGTTTGTTTTTTTCTCTCTCTCTCTCTGCCCATCACCCTGCCTGTTTTCCATCTCCCTCTGGTGCTCCCCCCTCCCCCTTTCTTTCTCCTGAGGCCTCCCGTCCCATGATCCTTTCCCTTCTCCAGCTCTGTATCACTTTCGCCAATCACCTTTCCAGCTCTTAGCTTCATCCCACCCCCTCCGGTCTTCTCCCATCATTTCGCATTTCCCCCTCCCTCCACTACTTTCGAATCTCTTGGCATCTCTCCTTTCAATTAGTCCTGACAAAGGGACTCGGCCCAAAACGTCGACAGTGCTTCTCCCTATAGATGCTGCCTGGCCTGCTGTGTTCCACCAGCATTTTGTGTGTGTTGTTTGAATTTCCAGCATCTGCAGATTTCCTCGTGTTTGCTCTTATTGTAATTAGTTATTTATGTATTGCATTGTACTGCTGCCACAAAACAACAAATTTCATTACTCATCAGTGATATTAAATCTGACTCTGACTCTGAATCTGATTCTGGCAAGAAAATGCAGCAGGTCCGTATGGGGTTTTGGGGGCTCTGCTGTACGTTAGGGAGGGGCAGACCTTCAGATAGGATATCGAAGGTTCTTTCTGTAAGAGATCATGTGGGACTATTAGAAAAGCAGGGGAATTCCTCCACTACGCTGAAGTACATTTATCATTTAACAACCATCACCAACAAAAGATTTAACCGGTGATTCATCCCACTCTGTGTGTCCTTACTACTTAACAGGGACTTAAAAAATGATTTACTCGCTGTGAGATGATTAAAGATGGCCTGTGATCATGATAAAGTGCGATATAACTGCAAGATTTTTGCTGTTATAGCTCCAAGCTGTGTCAATGTGAGGGAATTCATATTCTCTACCAGGTGTTAGTAAACACATTCAGATCAGCACTGCATGTACAAAACTCCCTTTACTCTTACAATGAGCCCCAGCCACAACCTTATAATAGCACTACCTCTCCCTAGATGACATTTCAACATTCCCCCCCCCCACCACTAAATTGGTTATTTCATAAGCAATTTGTGCTGTGGACGTGTACCCTTCAATGTTACTTTTCAACAGGGACTTCAAGTATGCTGTGCGCAGAATAATAGACATTTTATAAAGTGATTGCAAAAATCAGCGAGGCAGTTTTCATGGCAGAAAATGGCAGCAGCTATTTTGAAAATAAAAGCCCAATTAAAACTGGGGCAACATAAGAGAGGAGTGGGGCTACACAGGTTGCAGGGTTTGTTGTCTTCTACACTCTGGTTGAATGCCCAGATGGGTGGTCTTATGTTGATCCTGTTATAGTTACTATTCTATAGATCTGTTGAGTATGACCACAAGAAAATGAATCTCAGATAAATGATATGTACTTCAATAATAAAACTTATTTTGAACTTTGAGTATGAAGTTGTTCAAAATTCACTCCAGATAAAACTTTAAATTGATAGTAGGAACAATCATCTTAGTGCAAATACCACAAATTAAATTAACATTCTAGCTGGCTGAAGGGTATAACTTTATGACTTGGTTAACAGAAGAAAGAGAACTTTGCAGAACATCCAGGAACTAACTGAAAAATGAACAAATAATTAACAGCCTTGTTGCCTACTTGTACTTTAATAGACAGCCAGCCAAAATTGTGCCATGTCCTGCAAGTATTCAAGTTGTTCCTTTATAAATAACTGTTGCAGGTACAAAGCAGTGTTATTGTACTACATTTGTACACCACTTATTAAGCATGCCTACATTCAATGAAGTACATGAAATGGATTAGCTAGGTAAATACTGAAAGGCTGTGTACCTTGGCTATTTCCACAAGATGGAGTGAAATTTCTTCAAGGAATTTGGAATGTTTTTGGTTTATTACTTTTGTGTGTACTGAGATAAAGTGAAAAACTTAGCTTTGCATAATTTCAAAACAAACAGACCGCACAGGGGAAAAATAACAATGCAGAATAAAGTGTTACAGTTACAGAGGCTTGTGAAATTCTAAAATTCTTTTAACTAATGGCCCGCTACTATTTCTGATTTTTCATAAGGATTATAGATGATCAGTCATTTAAGCTCAGCAAGTCTGAGGTTACTAGGTTTGGGCGCTATAGGAATCAAGAGATGAGCAGACAGAACAGGAGAGCAGAAAGGCAAAAAAAAATCTTGAATGCAAAATAGTTGTGAAGGAAGAATTCCCTATTCTTGCTTCTGTTTCATGTTTTAAATTGGCAGGGTCTTAGAGCCTTATAAAAGAGAGCCACATCTCTGTAAACAGTCAAAAGATGTAAAACAACACACTCAAAAGATGTAAAACAAAATCAAGAGGATTTATAAGTTTCTGCATTGATGGGAGCATGCTATAGAAAGCAAGTAAACAGCTCTCACAACATCACAAATACTAAGAGCATGGCTCATTTTGGCAGTGCACTTACTTCAGCGCCAGAACACTGTAGCTTCAAGTTCAAATCCAAAGAATTGAGGACAACATCAGTCCAGCAATCCTTGTAGAGTAAAATCATTCAATGTTAAATAGTTACAATCTTTCTCTAATGCAAATAAAATGATCCTACATGACTATTATTTAAAAATTATATCTTATGTACCAGCCAGTAGATATTCTGCAACTGACATTACCCAAAAGGAACTTATTTTGATTATCATAAGGCAGATTGTGGGCTCCAAACATATGCAAGCTAGTTCCTACACTTCTTCAGTTCTTCATTGGTTTCAATGGGATTTAGGACATTCTGGAATCTGATAATTATTATAAAATGGAAATCTTTATTTCTTCAGATATGTTTACCAATAAAAAATTGAAAATTGATTAAGATGGATAAAGAACATATGAATAAACTACCTCAATGAAAGTCATACAGTTCACATGCAACACACAAAATACCTGTGGAAACAAGCAAGTCAGTCAGCATCCATGTAGTTTACGTGAGTTGTCCTATAAAGAGCCAACTTTAACATGTGCCATTAATTATCACGAAACCAAGAATGTAACTTTGCCTGTCAGCTTGGCTCCTAAAAGGAAATCAGAGACTACTGAGAAATCTAAGTTGGGTGCAATACTCATCCATTTATTCCCAGTCTAAGATTCTTGATATATTTTCTGCATAAGACAGAAATTTATACAAATTAACTCCTAGCCTTAGATGCCTCATTCAACACTCACAATGCAACTCTTTTCCCATTTAACAAAGTGACAAAGCTGAGGTGGTTACAATATTATATCCCTCCCTTCTGTCCAAGAACAGAAAGTTGACACAAAATCAAGTTGGCTCTGATTTTTGCGGTTCAAGAGTAGTTTGCTTATCTTGGAGTCAGATGGCTGTAGATTCAATTTGCACACCAAATACTCAAGTACACCCGATCCTGTGAAATGAGTGAAAGCTACAATGTCAATATCTTTGGAGCAAGACACTAAACTTGTACCTATCTGTTCTCTCAGATGGACATACACAATCTGTTGTTCTTTTTATTACTAAAATAGATTTGTTGATCTTTTACCCTGCTGTTAAAACACTACTGAATGCTTCCCTTGCACAATAAGATTGATTCTTGACCTCACAATCTCGTTTTGAGCTTGCACCTTATTGTTTAACTGCACCATCTCTGCAGCTGTTACACATCATTCTCCATCGTTATTGCTTTATCTTGTTCTAGCTCACTGCACTGTGTAATATCTGAACTATAAGAACAGTTTGCAAGGCAAGCTCTTCACTGTATCACAGTACATACGACAATAATAAACCAATTCCATTTCCAACTAACTCACTTGCTAGTACGCAACCATACTGAACTCAAATTGCTGCACTTCCCAACACTACTCCAACAAATAAACATTGAAACTTTTCTGTGAAGCATTTTGGCACTTCCTGATGTTATGGAAGCTGTGCAAATGCTAAGGGCCAACTTCCCAAAATGTCTCAAGAACAATTATAACTTACCGGTAGTTGCAGATGAGGCCACGTTTTGCCAAGAGGAAGAGGGTGGAGGAGTTTTCCTGAACCACTGCCATTATTGTAGTAAAGGTATTTTCACAATTACATTTCTGTGGCCTTTGTGCACCAGCCACTATATTTTGCAACATACTAGTGCTCATATTCAGGTATAGGTGGGTGAGTTTGTTATGTATATGCTCGATGAGAGAAGATCTCTATCCACAACAGCAGCTGCCCCTATAGCTCAGCAGTTACCTGACGCCAGACCTCTTGACCTTGATTGAATTCCCTGGCCTAACATTTTGTCTGTTGGTAGCTGGGGCTTCCCAGATGTTGGGGTTGATAAAGCACAATCACATTTTTTCCATCCACCTGAACTGTGGTGTCTCAAATAGGAACTTGCAGCTGCAAGTGTTAATCATACTTTGTATTTAGTATCACTTGAAACAAGAGCAAGTCCTTCCGTCATTTGTTTCTCCCTGAAATTCTATTATTAATGTCATCATTATTAATCATCATTTTCCCAAAGCCTTTTACTGTATTTTAAAAATACATTTCTCTGGACACTGGAGGTTCTCACCCTATCCTGCTCACACCCCAGACTGTATGTGAGCTATTAACTCCAAATTTTCCCATTCCCATTAAACTCCACTCACTTTGATCTTAGGGCATTTATATATTAATGCCTTATGCAGACAGAAATAATCTCTACTTATATACAGCATTAGAACAGAGCAGAGATCCTGTCTGCAAAGGCGTGGTACAATATAATATCTCTCAAAACAGATATGAGAAGAATTTTTTTTTAAACCAGAGGATGGTGAATCTGTGTAACTCATTGCTGCAGATGGCTTTGGAGGCTAAGACATTGGGTATATTTAAAGCAGAGGTTTACAGGTTCTCGATTAGTAGGATGGCAAAGGCTACTGCGAGAAGACAGGAGAATGAGACTGAGAGGGAATAATAAGTCATCCCTGATTGACTGATAGAATAGACTTGATAGACTGAATGGCCTGATTCTGCTCCTATGCCCTTATGGTCTTATTAGCAGCACCTTGCCATGTCAATATTTGACAATTTTTGTAATTTGGCCTCCTCTCGCATGCTTCTGAACTGACCATGAAGAGCTCTTTTGTCCCCTCTCATTCCAATAAAGGGTTTCTATCTGTAAAATTAATCTGTTTATTCCTTTTCTAGACATTGACAGAGGATGCTGTGTACTTTCAGATTTTTGTTTGATTTCTACTACAGCTTTCCAGGACCTTTTTCATCTAAATCAAAAGTTTAAAAAAATAGTTTATCCTTACATGAACTTCAATAAATTACAGCTTTGACACAACAGTGCTAAGAAACAAAAAGAGAGGTTGTTTTTCTTCAAGACTTTTGGCCCATTGTGTATTAACATATGTGCTAGGATAATTTGCTGTTTTGGCATTCACTACAAAGATTTTTTTTTAAAAATCAGAATATATCTATAACTAATCCAAAGCATCTAAAGCAAAATATTCAAAGAAAAAACTTGCATGTGCAATCCAAAATTCAGAAAGTGAAGTTAGATACAGTGACTTGGAGTGAATTTAAATATTGATCTTTTAAAAAATAAATTTAAATATACCCTCAGTGGCCACCTTATCGGTACCACCATCATAAAGTGGCCACTGAGTGCATGTTCATGATCTTCTGTGGCTGTAGCTCATCCACTTGAAGGTTCAATATGTTGTGCATTGAGAGATGCTCTTCTGCATACCACTGTTGTAATGTGTGGTTATTTCAGTTGCCATTGCCTTCCTGTCAGCTCAAACCCATCTGGCACCCATCGAACTCCTCTAACCTCTCTCTGTAACAAAAGTGTTTTCACCCGCAGAACTGCTGCTCGCTGAATGTTTTTTTTCTTTTTTTTTTACGTTTATGAGATACTCAAACCACTCCGCCTGGCAGCAACCATCAAAATCACTTAGATTACATTTATTCCCCATTCTGATGTTTGATCTGAATATCAACTGAACCTCTTGACCATGACTGCATGCTTTTTATGCATTGAGTTGCTGCCACATGATTGACCGATTAGATATTTACACTAATGAAGTGTACAGGGGCACCTAATGAAGTGGTCACTGAGTTTATATCTGTGCCAAATTAACTTCTTGTTTACTGATACTTAAGAAACTCAAAGTTAATACTGGCGGAAGGGTCTGTTGAAGCAATAATTAGTGATGTGTGTTGACTACTCATGTTCACAAAAGAAAGAGAAAAAAAGATCACGTCCAAATTCAAATGAGCTTGAATGTCTGAAAGTGATTAAATATTCAAAACAAAATACAAAAAAAAATGCACAAAGTGAGAAAATCCAATATTATCTCAAGTTGGAATGTGATAAACATTCTTCTGAATTCGAAAAGCTTCAATTGTGACAAATTTAGGATATCTATGGCTATTTACAGATTCCCAAAAAGCAGCCAGTATTTTTTTCTGTTAAACAGGAATCCTGGAGAACCACTGATAACACTGCCTTTTTAAAATAAAGTTATAAGGATGCTCTGGAGACCAGTCTCATTGGAGCAGCCAGATCCTGTCGGAGGCCACGCAATTCTTTCCCAGTAATATTTTAGTGCAGCTATCGCAACAATATTAGCATCTCCATGGGAATGGCAGGCAGTAAAATGGAGACCAGGTGAACTGCGTTTCCTCCTCACTAATTTCAAATGAATCAGCTGATTCATTTATTAATTTTGTTTATCTTTGTGGTGACTCATTGTCACTTCCTCCTATTCTTGGCTTGATTTCAGCAGGCATATTGTTGTCTTGTGAATGGACTTCTACATGCAAATCAGTCAAGGCAGAGGTAGGGTACTTGCAATGTGATGAAAGACGGCAAGTGACATAAGCAATGAGGAATAAGCTAGTTAATGGTATGCTGGGAACCAAGCATTTTCTGGTTCCCAGTACACAAAGGTAGAGGTTTCTTTTCATAATGAAGCAAACATCCACAAATCTTTCAGTGATACTCACTGAAATGCTTCCTGTTCTAAATGCAAGAATACCTTTATTTTGAGTAAAGCCAATTATTCGTTGTGGGTCTATACTGAATTCCCATACCTAACTTGCATCAAATCTCAGCAAACACAAGGAAATCTGCAGATGCTGGAAATTCAAGCAACACACACAAAATGCTGGTGGAACACAGCAGGCCAGGCAGCATCTATAAGGAGAAGCATTGTCGATGTTTCGGGCTGAGACCCTTCATCAGGACTAACTGAAAGGAGAGCTACTAAGAGATTTGAAAATAGTAGGGGGAGGGGAAAATGCGAAATGATAGGAGAAGACCGGAGGGGGTGGGATGAAGCTAAGAGCTGGAAAGGTGATTGGCGAAAGTGATACAGAGCTGGAGAAGGGAAAGGATCATGGGACGGGAGGCCTCAGGAGAAAGAAGTGGGAGGGAAGCACCAGAGGGAGATGGAGAACAGGCAGAGTGATGGGCAGAGAGAGAGAGAAAAAAACAACTAAATATGTCAGGGATGGGGTAAGAAGGGGAGGAGGGGCATTAATGGAAGTTAGAGAAGTCAATGTTCATGCCATCAGGTTGGAGGCTACCCAGCCGGTATATAAGGTGTTGTTCCACCAACCTGAGTGTGGATTCATCTAGACAGTAGAGGAGGCCATGGATAGACATATCAGAATGGGAATGGGACGTGGAATTAAAATTAAAGGCTGGGAAGCCTCCAACCTGATGGCATGAACATTGACTTCTCTAACTTCCATTAATGCCCCTCCTCCCATTCTTACCCCATCCCTGACATATTTAGTTGTTTGTTTTTTTTCTCTCTCTCTGCCCATCACTCTGCCTGTTCTCCATCTCCCTCTGGTGCTCCCCCCTCCCCCTTTCTTTCTCCCGAGGCCTCCCGTCCCATGATCCTTTCCCTTCTCCAGCTCCGTATCACTTTCGCCAATCACCTTTCCAGCTCTTAGCTTCATCCCACCCCCTCCGGTCTTCTATCATTTCCCATTTCCCCCTCCCCCCACTACTTTCAAATCTCTTAGTATCTCTCCTTTCAGTTAGTCCTGACGAAGGGTCTCAGCCCAAAACGTCGACAGTGCTTCTCCTTATAGATGCTGCCTGGCCTGCTGTGTTCCACCAGCATTTTGTGTGTGTTGTTTGCATCAAATCTGTTTGTGATGCTATAGTTCCTGATCAGTGAAGTCAAAGGAAACTGAATATTGGATATATTTCCCACCCTCTTTCCAAGTTAACTTTATATGGGAGCAATTGATGCCAAGAGCCAAATTAAATACACTTATGTTATCTCACCAAATACCATTGTTCATGTATACAAGCTAACAATTAAACATAAATTAGATTAAATTTCAAGAGCCCATCACTATAAACATCGTGAGCTACACTCAAAGTGAAGACCAAGGTAACATACTTGGGCTTTCAGCTCCCCACCCTACTGCATTTATGCCCACTTAATCTCCCTGTTCTTAAATATACCTCAGTCGGTCTTCCATCTCAAGTCAGGACATCTTTTGTTTCATCACTGGTTTCCCGTCAAACATTAAGTCAGAAGTGAGAATGAAGCTGTGCATGTTCTCATTCCAGCAAGACTGGAAGATATTTAGGCTTTGGCTGCATTGCTGCCCCACAATAGCCTGACACTATCACCAAAAAGAAGCCTCTACCTCCTCTGCTCATCCTAAGTTCATAATATGATTATTCCTGTCTCTCATGGTCAACTTAAACAAACCGACTCCTGCCCAATTCCTTTTCTATTCAACCACTTCCCCAATGGCATTGAACTGCATTAACATCACAAGTCTGTGGAGGGCAGTTGGTAGCACCAACCAGACATCTGATTTATAAGTAAAAATCTGCAGGTACCAAAATTTAAACAGAAAATGTTCAGGCTACCCAGCGAGTACTGCAGCATTAATGGTGAGAGAAACTGAATTCATGCTTTAGGTCAATGATCATCAGCCCCTAAATGTAATTTTGATCTCTAGTATTTTCTGTTTTTAGACCTTTTGAGTCATGAGGCTTGAACAGCTAGTCAGATACTGTGAATACTATGGCAATTGACTCACCCTGCAAGTTATAAATCAGGGGTTTGATGGCACACTCACACACCGCTTAACTAGATATGACTAGTTTTAATAACATTTAGTGATCATCCTAGTTCCTCTTCAAACCATGCCATGAGGATTTATGCCTTCCCTTGACCAGACACAAAGAACCATGGATTTGCATCTCATTTGAAAGTCCGCAGTTTATTGCAGAGGGACTTGTGCTCTGGAAGATCAGCCAAGAGGCGAGAGTGCTACACAATCACGCAATTCAAGCCTGATGACACCTTGAGAGTGTTTGATAACGGGAATCCTTTAAAAACAAGTATTTCATATTTCTTAATCCAAATTATTTGATACTCAAATTTATTGCGTATAAAAAGGAAATTTGATCAATAGTACACTAAAATACTTCATGTTCATACAATAAAGTCAGCTCAGTGCACGGCACCCTTTTTCTCTCCTGCTTCTTTAGAGAATCTTCATCATCCCAACAAAATAACCACAAACCAGATGATTACATTTGATCTTAAATAATTCACCATAAAAATAACTAACTTTCATTGCAAAACAATCAATGCTGGAACATATCTGCACTTAATCATTAGAATATTAATTTCAACTCTCTTCATCTCTAACCCTTTGGTTCCTTTCTCCCTCGTGCTCTGCAGCTCCCCTCAAAATCTACATATGCCTAATTAATCACTGGATTAGTGACATCCAGGTCTCATACGGTTTGGTTAAAAAACTTTGCTCACAAATTCTTTATTAGATTTATTTGTTATGCATTATCTTTGAATGTCCTCACAAAGAAAACAAAATTGTTCTATGTTTTCACTCCATGAAATTCAAAATACATGGTTCCACCTGCACAATTATGTTAAAAAGAGGCCAGTTTTAACTACAGTGCTCAATATGTAGATATTGTTCTCTTGAAATTTATATTAAACAAGCAGTTTGTGAAAGATAACTTTTGAGACAACAAAAGAGGAATTGAGAATAGACTGTCCAGAAAAAAATATATACTAAACAGTTTTCAGTCCACACCTTTTCCTCAACAACTTGGAACACCAAATATAGTGGAACCAAGTGCAAACTACATGACTGTTTTGCGGGATCTGCACACTGTCTGCAACAGCTATCGCAAGCTTCCAGTTGCAAATCATTTTTAACTTCCCACTCCCGTACCAACCTGCCTGTCCTAGGGTTTCTCTACTGGTATGGAAAGGCCAAAGCAAACTGGAAAAACCACAGCTGTAAAAAAAAAATTAGTTAAGGTTTAAATCCCATCGCTGCCTGTAGGGAGTTTGACTGTTCTCCTCTTGACTGCATGGGTTTCCTCCAGGAGCTCTAGCTTTGTTCCATGTTCCAAAAAAGATATAGAAGTTAGGGTTAGTAAGCTGTGGGCATGCTGTTGGTGGTGAAAAGTATGGTGACAGCTATGGCTGCCCCCAGCACATTCTCAATCTGTGTTGGTCATTGATGCAAATTAAACATTTCACTATATGTTTCAATGTACATGTGACAAATCTTATCATATATTTCACAAACCTTCACTGAAATGGTAGCAATTCAGCCATCCTGAGCGATCCAGCAATGGTCCTCACTTACCATTTCACTTCACTTCTTTTCAAACATTTGCCCGCACAAAATGTAATGACCTCTATGTCACCACTCCCTGTGTCAACAAAAGCACAAACAATCTTGAAGGAACTTCTCCAGACTATTCTCTACTAACCATTTTACATTAAATATCCCTCATCACTACTGAACAATGATCACCGTCTTCTCTAATTCAAATTATCAAACCCTAGAATCACTCATCACAGAGGAGATAGCTATTCAGACCCTCTTTTGGGTATCAGCCGAAGAAAGAACTATCCAATTAGTACCACTGCCATGAATTACTTTTCATGTTTACATCCAATCTATTTTGAGCAAGAAGAAAACTGGCTTTTAGAATCTATGGATACAGAGATTAAGTTTGTAGAACTGCTATAGTGCACCACATTCAAGTACCTGGTCTATGCAGCAACTTAATGACTGCAATACTCATGATACTCTGGTCTGAAATGGTGGACATGAGAAAGGCTTCAAACAACCACAGCACCCATTTCCTATCCTGTGGCCCAATGGGAAGTGCGTGCATGGATGTTCTTTAAAGGGAGGATTGACTATAACTGTGATTTCCTTTCTCTTCTCTTCCTTCCTACAGCGAGAATTTTGAAAATCTGCCAACCTTTATTGGAGGGTAGCTCATGTCTACAGGAGGCACGTTAACTGAAGGAAAGGGAAACTCACTGAATAGCATGAAGACATTATTGAATCCAATCCAATATCAAAGTTCACACAAGGAAAATTATCTGGACCACAGTAGCAAAAGTGGTTCTAATTTCATAGAAAAAAATTCTTAATTTGTCACAATAACACATCGAGGTTGTCACTAACCCAAAAAAACCCCAGATGAAACTAAAGGAAAGTTGGTTGCTGAAGATTTATGTTATTTATACTATAAAAATAATATTTGAGCATATATGCAGAGAACAAAATATTCCAAGGATGTACTTAAAGCCTCCTCGTAAATATCCAACATTCCCACCTATTCAGGATTAACAAGGTGACTCAGGATTCAGTCCATGGCCTCTTGAAGTATAATTAGTATTCAAGAAAGTATTGAGGATCTCTGTCTATTCCTTGAGAATATATGGAAACCTTGCATAAATAATAGAGGTGTGCACCACTTTACAAACTATCTACCTAACCTCCATCAGGCATGACCTGCCCCATCTGTGGAAGCAATTAGTATCAGCTCAGAACACACAGAGTGGAACAGTAAAATTATCCTCTATCATGAGGGACAGTTATATTTGAGACAGGGATTTAAGATACATTAGCGTTGTAAAGGAGAACAGTGGGGAGCCAAACAGCAGCCCTTTGGCCAAATACTAACCAAATAATCTGTTAAAAGATGGTCTTTAAACAATTCTATTACTGGCAAGTAATGGTCAACCAGAATACTAAGAATCGCAATCTGTTCATGATTTATCTTTGTGAATCACCTCTGTGAACTGCCATGGTCCAAATCTCAGACTCCACCTCAATAAATTGAGCCAGTGAGCATGGGGCAGAAGCAGAGAGTTTGTATTTGAGAGACAGAGAGATAAAATTGGAGATCACTGATCAGCAGATGTAGGTAACAAAATAGTACTGGAACCAGTTTTAATCACAGAATCACCCTGTTGACTGAGCTAAATGAGGTAAAGGCAATCCAAGGATGAATTCACTTCATTGATATACTGTCTGTCTTCATCTGATGACTTATCTGTAAGAATAACCAGTAATGGGCATCTTCAGAAGCAGGTGTTCACGGAATAACATCATCCTGTGATACCCTCCTGGCACAAAAAATATCAGGAAACAACGCAACTGCCCAACCCCATGCCAAGAAGTAGTGGGGTCACTGTTGTTTTCTAAGGATTATTGATAACCACAATACCAACAAAATAGCATTAGGTCCTACAAAATAGAGTAAAGCTGCCAACAGATGACAGAATTCATATATTATTTCAACATCCACTTGAAAAATACTCAGGTAAAAGGTAAATTAAGCAGGAAAGCAAAGCAATGAAATGGAATGCTAAAATCTTTCAGAAATGGCTCAACATCATTATAATGGACTTCGCACGTTCTTTTTCAAACTGAGAACTACCAACAACAAAATGACCTTTGGCTTTCATCATATAATCAACCAGGGTACACACTTATTCTTGCTCAACTCCATATGAAATAGCACTTTGATACCTAATTTCCTATAACAAAAGACTAAGCCTAGCGTACCTAGCAACAGTGCAGAGCTGTGTTTTGAAAAACACTTGTTACAACATTAGATCACGTTTCCTAATATAAAAACAGCACATGATCCAGAGCATATACTAACTTGCAGCTCTTGCATGACCCCCATGTGGGAAAACATTTGGGAGATCATGACATTTCCTACCGCACAAAAGAAAGCTGAAAAAAAAAGGTGACCATCTGAGATGGGCTCTTTGCCACGAATCACTGCGCTACTTCAGGCTGGGAACAACACTGGTTGCTAGTTTACATTGGAAAAACTAAAATTAAACAAATGCAGTTATGGTGCTTTCCTTTAAACACTCAAATTGGCAGCTTACTTCCAGCAAAACAAAATATAAAAGCTTCCTTTGTGACCGCAACAACAGTAAGCCCAGTATCATTCAGAACACTTCAATCCCTATTCTTTCCTACAATTAGAAAGATTGTACTGTGGTCGCTAGGTTATAAAATACAAGCACAACCCTATTTAAGCCAACATACTTCTCATGTTTTGTGACATGCTCCAGAGTGATCCTCAGAGTTCATCGTACTAAAGCTGAACCCCATAGTTCCTCACCCTGGTGAGGAAGAAAACAGTGATTCATAGTATCAACACTAGAAAAACAAATCCAAATGCACCAAGAGCAAAGATGTTTTTTCTCTTTAAACAGTCACCTGTATCTACTCAAAATCCAAGGAGCTAGAAGTTAATTAAAAGGACCATCGTAACTTAATCTGTTATTTAAAAAAAGTCAGTAGTAACAATTACAAGGCGATTAAAAATATTCAAAACATTATCTTTCCACATAACTCATTAAAAGGGCAAATTCTAAATGTGGTACATACAAAACTAAATGCCTGGATCATTCTATTGTTCAAGGCACACTACAAATATTCCACATATCCACTATGACACGCAGTGGCAACGCGGTTCTTAAAACAAGACTTGATGTAGCACTGGAATTTAAAATTAGGCTTAGTTAAGCACCCTTTTTAACCTTCTTGCTGAAAACAGGAATCCTGCCTCAACCACATGTGTGCAATGTATTCTAGATTCCATCTACAAGCTGTATAAAAATTGTCCTCATCGCAATTAATTCTTTTCTTATTTTATATCAGTAACTGCTTGTCCTTAACAACTAAGCTTCATTGCCCATTCCACCAGCTTGTCTATATCCTTCAGTTCATCACTATCCTCTTCACGCTTCAAAACATTGACAAGTTCTGTGTCATCTACAAATTTAAAAATAGTGGATTGCACCCCAAGTTCAGATCATTAATACTGGCCGAAGAATATCAAGCACTAGACCACTAATCCATAGGACTGACACTATTCACTTTGCTCCAACCAAATAAACAAGTACAAACCATGATCTTCCACTGTCTGTTACTTAGGCAATGTTGAATCCATGTTACCCACGTCCCTTCATGTCATGTACTTTAACTTTGTAATAAGCTATATGCCACTTTATCAAAAATAATTTGGAAATCCATGAAACCATGCTGACTGCATGCATTACCCTGATCAACTCTATTCATTCTCTCATTTTCAAAAAAAAAATGCTTAAACATGAGTAAGGCATGACAACCTCATTAAGGTATGCCAACACAAGTCAGTGTTGGCATGCCTTATTGAATTTGTCTTCTTCCAGGTAATAATCAATTCTGTCCAGGATCAATATTTGTAAAAACTTTCCCATTCAGAAAGTTAAATTGACTGTCCAGTGGTTGCAGAGCTTTTAGTTTTTTGAACAAGTGAGTAACTTTGCTGCTCTCCACCCTGTAACCAGACAGCATTGGAACATCCCTCATCAGGATGCTGCATCTCATCCCATCCTGATGACTTCACTACATTAAGCTCACCTAATTTTCTGGTAGTTCCATGCTATCAATTTATAATATGTTCAATGTTTCAACCACCTTTTTTTCTATTATTTTGAAAGCACCCATTTCCTACAGAAGATGATTGCAAACTACAGGTGTCCCCCATTTTTTGAATGTTCGTTTTACGACACCTTGCTGTTATGAAAGACCTACATTAGTAGTTACTCGTTTTTGCTAACAGAAAGTGTTTTCACTGTTACGAAAAAAGGCAGCGCGCGCCCCAAGCAGCCGAGCTCCCCCCCCCCCCCCCCAGAACTGCATTCTAGCCGGCATTGCTTAAACACGTGCCTGTGAGCATCTGAGCATCTGTGCTTTATGCCGACTTATTTTGGGCATCTGTTAGCAAGATGAGTTCTAAGGTATCGGAAAAGCCTAAAAGAGCGCATAAGGGCGTTACACTTAGCGTAAAACTAGACATAATAAAGAGTTTCGATCATGGTGAATGAAGCAAGGATATAGTGAGTTTGGCTAAGGGTTTGTGGAAGTTGACGAAGATGATGTTGAAGAGGTTTTGGCATACCATGATCAGGAACTGGCAAATGAAGAGCTGATGAAGAGGAAAGGATAACAATTGAAGCCGAATGCAGAAGCGAATGGCCCTAAAGTGAAGTCGCCCAGGAACTGAACGTGAAGCAATTGCGTGAGATTTTTGCTGCAATTGACAGCACTGCAACGATTGCAGAAAAGTATGACTTTAATTTTGAAAGGGTACGTAGGTTTAGGGTATATTTGCAGGATGGTTTGAGTGCTTACAAAGAACTGTATGATAGAAAAATGCGTGAGGCTAAGCAGTCAAGCATACTGTCATTTTTCAAGCCTTCCACATCAGCCACAGCAGACGACAAAACTCGACCTTCGACATCGAGGCAGGCAGACATAGAAGAAGGTGACCTGCCTGCCTTGATGGAAACAGACGACGATGAGATGACACCCCAGTCTGCTCTACCTCCCACCACCCCAACCTCCAACAACTCAGCCTTACACACTATCATCAGTGTGTTCACTGTCTTCCCGATTCCGGTAAGTGAAACTACAATGGATGTACATTATTTCTACTTTATATAGGCTGTGTATTTTTATGTGTTATTTGGCAGTTTCATAGTTTAAAGGTTACTGGAAAGAGTGCTTCTGGCAAGAGCGTTTGCGCCGTGTGTTTCTGCCAAGAGCGATTACAGAGTGTTTTTGCCACAAGTGCTGCCGAGAGCACTTGTGTTGAGTCTTTCTGCCGAGAGTGCTTGTGTGAGATTTTCACTATGGTGGACAGTGCTGCAATAATTGCAGAGAAGTATTCTTACTTTATATAGGCTGCGTATTTATCAGATCATTCCTGCTTTTACTATATATTACTGTTATTTTAGGTTTTATGTGTTATTTGGCATGATTTGGTAGGTCATTTTTTGGGTCTGCGAACGCTCACAAATTTTTCCCATATAAATAGGTGGCAATTGCTTCTTCACTTTACAACAATCCGGCTTACAAACCATTTCATAGGAACGCTCTACCTTCGAATAGCGGGGGAAACCTGTATCTATTTAGTACTTTAACTATGATCCAGTATCCAAATGAAAATTCCATTTTTGTCCTTAAGAATCTCAGTTCTTCGTTACTCCCCTCTTGTTATTTATATGCTTAAAAAATAATTCTGGGTTCCCATACAAGTTAACAACTAATCTTTTCTCATTAGCTCTCCTTGCCTCTTGAATTTTACTTTTTGCTTCCCCTGCAATTCTTTTCAATCAATCTAGTTGTTGCTCATAGACACAACCCTATTATATGCCTCAATCGGGTGTTTTGTGTTAATCTTTTTACTCTCATTTCTTTTGTCATCCATCTTTTGATCCTTATTGGAATGTGCTTCAATTTTACTGGAACCATTTCTTTCTTAAAAACAGACTATTGTTTTGCAACAGCTTTGTATATTTTCAATTCCAAGTTATCAGGGCCAAAAACGCTCTTTCTGCATCAATAGTAGCCACCTTCCAAGTAATTATTTTCTTCTTTTTGGAAACTAACCTTAATCTTATTATGCTATTATGATCACTATCTCCTAAATGTTCCACTGAAGTTTGGTGCACTTGCCACACTTCATTCCTTATAACCGGATCTAGAAATACCCACCTTTTTTTGTTGGGCCAGAAGCACACAGATCTAAAAAAAATAACGCAAGATAAACTTTGCATCCTCTCTACCCTTAACACCGACACTATCTCAATTTTCATTGAGATAACATAACATAATCGTCCACATTTTGCACTTTTCTGTAATCTCTTTGCATATTTGCTGGTCTACATCTTTAATACTTATTGGTGACCTATAAAATACATATAACATTGTTTCTTAGCTTCAACCTACCAGATTCTCTCTTTGAATTCCTATCTGCCAAATTCACTCTTCAGTGTTGTTATATTCTCTTTAATCAATTCTGCTCTCCTTTCTTTCCTATCATTTCCAAACACAACTGGGAATATTTATGCCATTTTTAAAGATAAATTTCTGTAATTGTCACCATCTCATATCTGAAAGTCACAGAAATTACATTCCTAATTCATATCTGCAAGTCATAGATATTATTTACCATATTCCAGGCATTCACATACATTGTAAATGAAATGTCATTATCATTTCCTCTTTCATTGATACCAAACTGATATGCTTTGTACCTCCTTGTCCAACTCTAATTATCATTGCCCTACACCATTGCCTTTTATGTCATGAAGACCTCTTTCATCTGAACTTCAACATTCTGCTTCCAGCGTAGTTTCTGCTTCAACTGTCATGCTCCCACCCACTCCTGCCAAATACCGTAGTTAATATTACCATCAACCTTGCCTGCAAGGCACCAGTACTTTAGAGGTGGAACTCATCTCCATCAGAAATGGCCCCAATTCCTCAGGATTCTAATACCCTCCCTCCTATACTATCTCTCCAGCTAGTTTTATATGCTGAAAATTACTTGCACTAGGCAAAAAGAAGGAATCAAGAAAAATAAGATAAAAAGCAATTTGTACTGTCAACATAACCAGATAGTTCACAGAGACTTAACCACAATAAACATATGCAAATTCTGTAACTATTTTTGTTAATATACGTTTAGAAAACTAGTATCTTGCTGAATTTCTAGATCTTTTTTAATCATATGATCGCTGAAGAAATGATTACAAATCAAAACTACAGACCCACGATGAAAAGTGGATATTAATGCATATGCAATGCTTTACTTCGGAGTACACACCGCCATAGATACCCAGTGTTATGAAAAGTGTGGTGGAATGAGCAGAATGACTTCAACACTGAACGAAAGAGGCTGTAAATCAAAAATATGAGACACACAACTGGAAAGTTAACTTTTCAAAGTGTGAAGCTTTGTCTGTACTCAAGGAGTGATATCTCACAAATACCAATTTAAAAATCACCCATCTGCAATGACGTGTGAAGGATTTCTACAGTTAACAAGGACAAAACTTCATATTTTAATAAATACTTGTATGGAACTGTCATCATAGTAAACATCAAGTTCCATGATTTGACATTCATTGCTGTCCAAATGTCTGACGTCACAAATGAACTGAAAAATCCTCATCAAATCACTCGTGACTGAGACACAGGCTGGATGTTTTGTGTTATTACTGGCGGTTCCATAAACTGTAGACTATTTATTTGACAGGTCAAAACTGAAAACTAACGATGTTTCTCAAATGACTTTAAATTACAATTATATTGACAATCAAGAGATTACAGCCTTGGCACATATCGATGTGTTCATCTATATTATTGGATAACCTTAGAATGTTAATTCAAGAGACAACTCTAGTAAGACAACTGCTTCTCAATCAGGAACAGTGGATCTAAGACTGTGCAATGGATCCCTGCAAAATATCAATGAACTCAGGGCACTACACTCTAAAATTTATACGCAAACCCAGGAATCACATTGCCTACTTTCAAATGAGAACTTTGGCTGATAAAATAAGAGAAATTAACATATAGGCAATGTGAAAGAGAATGCAGAAACGTTTTGTAATCGACAAATTGGAAAGAGGCTACTTATCATCCTGGGGACTGCCCAACAGCAAACATAATTCTACTCCTATATCTTATGGTCTTTAACAATATCCTTAAATCATTTCATCTGTATACCTGGCAGCCTTGATGCTGGGAATGCTGGAATGGAAGAAAGCACACTATTTTGGTCTGCTTATCTATTCAAGAGGGATCACTGCAGTCTGACAAACTATAAAGCTCAGTTCATACTGGGTTGGGGTCTTGACTTAAGAGTTATGGGGTGATAGAGCAGTACAGCAGCAATGAGTCCATCACAACCTCTGTGCCCATCAGACTAATCCCAACTTCCTGCATTTAGCCCAATCTCTCTCTAAGCCTCACTCCTCCATGTACCTATTCAAGTGTTTCTTAAATTATACTATTGTAATTGCCTCAACTTCTAACAGCTCATTCCATATACTTACAACCCTCTTAAAGAGTTTCTCCTCAGATCCCTTTTAAACCCTCCCCCCCACCATAAATCTAAGCCACGGAGTTTTGGGGTCACCTGGAGAAAAGACTGCTATTGTCTACTTTTTCCAATCCTCTTATAATTTCAAGCATTTCTCCAAGGTACCCCCAAGACCAAACAGTGGCAATGACAGGTTAGGCCTGGTGACACTTATCTACTAATTTATTGTAGCTGTTGACAAAATATATTTCAGGAAGTATATGTTCCAGAGTGTTCTGAAACATATAATTCCAGAACAACTTCCAGACAATGCAGTTCTGTTGCAATATGCAGGAATAGCTCTTATTTCTCAGCTCTGCCATCGAAGCAAGTATGGCAATGGAAGGCTGAGTGAAGATGGAGTAGAAATTATTAGAGGGTACAAAGGCAAGGATAGCTGGTTTTAATTCAGCTTCTGGGTCTGTGAGCCAGTTCCTAGCTGATCACCAATTATTAGCAATCAGTGGCCAATTGAAAGTCTAGGAGATTTATGGATACTTTCTTCTATTATCTGTATTAAAGAATAAAGGTTGGGAGTGGAAATAAAAGCTAATGACAATCGTATGCAGTGGTTTATTTTTGGTATGACTTTTGAGTCACCATCATTCAAGTTATTTGTGGATTCTGCACCTTTACAAGTAGTTATATTAGGATTCCTGATCATATCAGGTAGCTATGGAAATTGAAATCCAAAAACTGCAGACAAATTAGAACACTTTGTCCTAGACATATTCCATGCAAAGTCAAGAACTAAAAAGGCAAATAACTATGTCTCACCAAAAAGAGCAAACAATCTAAACAGCAAACAAGTTCACTCCATAACCCAGCAAACTGCACTGTCCCTCACAAACTCCCTTCCAATGTATCATCAACTGCATACTTCAGAAATAGAAGCCATCCATTATATATGTAAAAGAAAGCATGAAGGCCAGACAATGCTATACGGTTATGAGAATAATGCACAATTCACACTACTATTTCTGAGAACCTCATCATGAGGCACCAACCCAGTTCCAACCTCAGCATTCCTGAAATCTGACTGCTCCTGAAGCAACACTATAAATTATGCACAGGACCATTACTTCCAGCTACAATATACAATTAGCACTAATGAAAATGGCAATCAAATTGTATGCTAAAGTAACAAACCACTGCAGGCAATTGTTTAAGTTTAGACAATTTTGTTGTCACATAATAATAATTATATTGATATTAATGCATTTGTAGTAGAGTATTTAAAGCAAGTGATCTATAGTTTTTTCCCCCAATATTTAAAAATATCTTGAATTTATATAGTGTCCATTATATTCGCAGGACCTTCCGAACTAATTCATGTACAATTAATTATCTTAAAAGAATAATCACCATTGTTATGTAGGCAAACGTAGCAAGCAAGATACTAATTAAATGCAAAATATTATTTTAATAATTATTTCTTTAACACTACATTGTTGTGGACGGCAACTTTGATCACCTACTTATTACATAGCATTATATTACATAGTAATTATTCCTTCATCTGTTTATGTAACTTCCCCATAAAAGCATCCATGCTAATCATTTCAATTACTACTCATGGCAGTCTGCTCCAGGCTGCAGCAATCCCTCAATCACGACATTTGTGCTCAAATCACTGCCGAACTTATTAGCAGCTATCTATTTGTAGCCTCCTGAGATATGTCACATAGTGCAATGGTACCTCGATTAGTGCACACGATAGTTCCCAAGAGCAAGACCTCAAATAGAAGTGCAAAATATGTTTCCATTAGTTGGGGAGTCTAGGATCTGAGGGAAGAGCCTCAGAATAAAGTGAAGTCTTTTTAAAACTGAGATGAGGAGGAATTTCTCCATCCAGACGGTGGCAAATCTGTGGAATTCGTTGCCAGCGTGGGCTGTGGAAACCAAGTCTTTGGGTGTACTTAAGACAGAGATTGATAGGTAAAGGGGTTAAGAGTTACAGGGAGAAGGCAGGAGAGTTAGGTTGAAAAACCATCCACCATGACTGAATTACAGAGCAGATTCGGTGGGCTAATTGGCCTAATGCTTCTCCCATCATTACAGAGGGATCAGTATAGATTCTGGCTTAAACCCTGCCCTATTGGGACTGTTCTGGGAACCTGGCAGTATCCCCTGTTCTTACATGCTATTGTGCCAGGAACCTGCATGAATCTAGCAGTCAACCATCCCACAATGTGACTGTGATGGCTGGGGTTAGGAAAGCTAGGGTAATAAGTGTGGTTTTCAGCTTTGATTGTGGGGCTCACTGCCAAATCCTGGCAGCTGCATACTTCTGATAAGATGGCGGTGCATTGAAATGCAGTGGCCTCTCGAGGGACAACCAAAGGAGTATTTTTCTTTTTAAAATTTTATTTTTATGATCGTGTCTACACTGGATTCCAAGAACAGCAGGTTCAGCAGGTCTACCACATCAGTGATCTGTTCGTTGTTTGGAGCAGCCAGCCGTGGTGTCAAGGGACAGCTGGGAGGAGGAGAAGCCGGCGGCATGTCAGCGAGGGTTCAGAGGAGCTGACCTGGGTACAGATCATGCTGCCAGCTGCAACTCGAAGATATTGGTGGCGTGAAGGCAGTGTGCAATGTTACCGTGGATAACTGTCCTGGGCATTTCTCTTGTGATCGCATAACCGTTGGACATTGATAATGTGAGATGCCGCAGGCCAGTTTCCCTTGTTTGGTGACAAGACGGGCAACGAGGCAGCAGCGTAGCCTCGGCTGTAGTGAGGACTAGGCCTCAAGCAGGTTTGCCTGCTGCTTAGTCCAGATGAGACGACGCAGGGGGCAGTATAGAGTGGAGCCCGGGCCCAGTTGGGAGCTGGCCTCTCCTGTCCAGTGTCCGACTGGTGGAACGACAAGCTGGATTGCTGGGAGTTGTAGCAGCCACTTTAATGTTGCTCGGGAATTTGGACTACACATGCATTTTCTAGCATAATAATGTTCTTTTTTTCTCTCTCTCGCTATTTTGAATGTATGTTGAATGTACCTTGGCCCCAGAGGAACGCTGTCTCGTTTGACTGTATCCATGTATGGTTTGAATGATAATTAAACTTGATTTGATTTGAGTGTAGGCTATTCTTAAGGAGTAGCAGCTCCTGCTCCATGTACTAATAGAATCCCTCAATTTCTGACCATCTCTTGTTGGGTGTAATAGAAGCTGCTCTCCCCCCTTTCTTCGTTTGGCCACATAGCTCCCTCCAGTCCAGAGACTTCTCGATGGTAACAACCTCAAGGTTGTTGTCCTGCTCTCACCACACCAGCCAAAGTGCAGTCCTAAGGCCCAAATCTCAGGTCTGTGGCTTCGTCATTCACCCTGGACTGTTCTAAACACGCACTCACATGTTGCATCTCTACAAGCAATCATGGGACAATTCAATGCAGAGGTCTGGGGGTGGGGGAGGAAATGGTGAGGAGTGCCAACGGAGAACATGATGCTTACATCAGGTCCCTGCCACACCAAAGCAAATGTCTTTTCTTAAAAAAAATTGCCTTGGGGTATATATATCTTTAAATACATGTACATTCAAATTTCAAGAACAATGGCATTACAATGAATCGAAACCCTATGGGGGAGCACAAAGCCGGGTATCAGTGTATCACTGTTTTCCACAGTCAGATTGACACTGTAAGCATCGTTGCCTAGATAAAATGGGGATGTGTACTGTCAGCAAGACTTAATAAAAGACATGTCAAGAGATACAATAGATTAACTGCAAGCCAGTGACTATCTACACCTGGAGCATGATATCACAATCAAATTGAAGAATCACTTATGATATTAAGTGATGCAAATAATCTTGCGTTTCATCTTGTGTGGTCAACACCACCAAGATTAGCAAGAAATGGAGATGGCTTATTGCAGCTTTCCAGATGCCCCAACTGTTAATGCAGGATCTTGGAACATTCTTGGTACCTCCTGAAAGTCTTTGACAACACTGCTCACTGCCATTTTGAAATAAAATTTTGGTCCATTCAATTTAAACCTAGTCTCAAGTCTTTCAGTGTTCTCCAGAGACATCAAAGGATGCTTAAAATCAAAACATTCGATCACTTGAATATCCCAAATTGATTGCCCTCAAACTCACAACAACAAATCATATTCAAGTGTCAAAGGTAGCTCTGTATCTAAAAACATGCTTATATAAACAGAGAGCTCCAACTCAATCTGGATTGAAACTGCGATGCTACAACTGATTTCACTAGTTCAAAGAGCGAGTCTGAAGCTCGTCTGTCAGACATGATCCAGGTAATCCCCAGTTATATCGTCCCTCCCACCATCACCTTCAATAATACAGTCCAAAAGGACTAACTTATCAGCTGAAGCTTCAAGGTGAACCCATACCCAAGACAAGGCATCATCACTTTTAAAATAAAAAAGTTAGAATTGACAAGGGGGAAATACATGGTCCCCATACTACTTCCCCAATAAACAAGTTATGGCATATTTCAATGTTAAACATTAACACTAATGCAAACTAAAAGCCAAAACAACCTGCTCTAATAAGAAAAATATCATGTGCAGCCCAGCCCACTTAATCACCAAAACTAGGCTGGGCTCTTGCACAGCTTAACGTTGAAACAGCAGTTTCCAATTCTAGGAAAGCAGTCCATTTGCAAAGAGAAACCATTAATCAGCGAAACCCCTGCCATCGGCCACAAGAAGATACACTACTACAGTTCTTTTCTCCCCAGTATAATGGATCCTTCCTCATCCACTACAGCAAATAATCATCTTAAATTTTGGTAGATATCAGTCATGTTTTTCAGAGCTGAAATTCTCCCAATTTCTCCCTGCTGTCCCCACCAATATTTTGCCAAATATATTCATATATTCTGGTGTGTACCAGATCTAATTCCCACAGGGAATAGCTGCAAATGTGCATTTCATAAAAAGACAACAATGAACATGAAGGAGGAACTAATGGAAGGTTCTGAAAACAACACACATAAAATGCTGGTGGAACACAGCAGGCCAGGCAGCATCTACAAGGAGAAGTACTGTCGACGTTTCGGGCCGAGACCCTTTGTCAGGAAGGTTCTGAAAGTTTGGTTAGCCATTGAAATGTTAGTGTAGTTTTGGACCAAACTAAGCCAAACACTTCGACATAGAATCATCGATGAAAACAATCCGTCTCTTTCTCACTCTGAATATTGATCATGCCACATCACAAGAGAATTACACGTACTTAGATTTCAACAAGGTGTGGAACTAGACCAAGATGAGTCATTGCCTTCAGGAAGGAGGGAAGAAAATAAGTATACACATCATCACTCACCATTACCCACTAATAAGCTACATACAAAAGGTCAAGTAAAAACTGGGCTCAAGTGCCAACTTGGCTCAGTTCAAGCTTCATTCCAGAGACTTGAAAATACAATCCGTATTGACACTCCAGTCCAGTACTCACAGCACCGCATTGTTAAAGGTGCTGTTTTCTTTTCTTGGATGAGAATCAAACTGTGGCACTCTTTGCCTGTCTGGATAGACATGAACGATTTCCCACAAGCACTGGAGCCAAGAAATTGGATCACATTGCACTGTTTATAAAGCACTATGTGACCCCAATTCAATTCAACCCAAATTGCATTTGCACTCATTTCCGATGAACTTCCACCAATTGCAAAACTCATCTGAGACACAGAGCCATACTTGAGCACAAAGCTTTTTCTGGAATCTTGTTTATCTCATTATTTAAAGGGGCACTGTTGTTGGCACTAGGTTAACTAACTGGGTAGCCTCAGAGCTAAATATGATCAAATATTTCCCAAAGTCCACAAACTATCAGGAAGTTTTTCTTTTTTAGCCATTTGCAAGTGATCTGCTCTCTCAGTGCCACCAAAGCAATAGACAAGCAGCATTCAATTACAAGTGGCTTCACAATAGCTGCCAGAGGCTGATCAGGATAAGTGGGAGACTTTAGTGAAGGCAGTGAAGGCAGCAACTACAGTGGCATGCAAAAGTTTGGGCACCCCTGGTCAAAATTTCTGTTACTGTGAATAGCTAAATAAGTAAAAGATGACCTGATTTCCAAAAGGCATAACGTTAAAGATGACACATTTCTTTAATATTTTAAGCAAGATTACTATTTTTTTTCCATCTTTTACAGTTTCAAAATAACAAAAAAGGAAAAGGGCCTGAAGCAAAAGTTTGGGCACCCTGCATGGTCAGTACTTAGTAACACCCCCTTTAGCAAGTATCACAGCTTGTAAGCGTTTTCTGTAGCCAGTTAAGAGTCTTTCAATTCTTGTTTGGGGGATTTTCACCCATTCTTCCTTGCAAAAGGCTTCTAGTTCTGTTAGATTCTCGGGCCGTCTTGCATGCACTGCTCTCAAGGTCTATCCACAGATTTTCAATGATGTTTAGGTCGGGGGACTGTGAGGGCCATGACAAAACCTTCAGCTTGTGCCTCTTGAGGTAGTCCATTGTGGATTTTGAGGTGTGTTTAGGATCATTATCCTGTTGTAGAAGCCATCCTCTTTTCATCTTCATCTTTTTTACAGATGGTGTGATGCTTGCTTCCAGAATTTGCTGTTATTTAATTGAATTCATTTTTCCCTCTAGCAGTGAGAAGTTCCCCGTGCCACTGGTTGCAACACAAGCCCAAAGCATGATCAATCCACCCCCGTGCTTAACAGTTGGAGAGGTGTTCTTTTCATGAAATTCTGCACCCTTTTTTCTCCAAACATACCTTTGCTCATTGCGGCCAGCAAGTTCTATTTTAACTTCATCAGTCCACAGGACTTGTTTCTAAAATGCATTAGGCTTGTTAACATGTTCCTTTGCAAACTTCTGATGCTGAATTTTGTGGTGAGGACACAGGAAAGGTTTTCTTCTGATGATCCTTTCATGAAGGTCATATTTGTGCAGGTGTCGCTGCACAGTAGAACAGTGCACCACCACCCCAGAGTCTGCTAAATCTTCCTGAAGGTCTTTTGCAGTCAAACAGGGGTTTTGATTTGCCTTTCCAGCAATCCTACGAGCAGTTCTCTTGGAAAGTTTTCTTGGTCTTCCAGACCTCAACTTGACCTCCACCGTTCCTGTTAACTGCCAATTCTTAATTACATTACAAACTGAGGAAATGGCTACCTGAAAATATTTTGCTATCTTCTTATAACCTTCTGCTTTGTGGGCATCATTTATTTTAATTTTCAGAGTGCTAGGCAGCTGCTTAGAGGAGCCCATGGCCACTGATTGTTGGGACAAGGTTTGAGGAGTCAGGGTTTTTTTTTAAAGCTTTGAAATTTGCATCAACTGGCCTTTCCTAACGATGACTGCGAACAAGCCATAGTCCTAACAAGCTAGTTAAGGTCTGAGACCTTGGTAAAAGTTACCCGAGAGCTCAAATCTCTTGGGATGCCCAAACTCTTGCATGGTGCTCCTTTCTGTTTTTCACTCTAAAATTGTACAAAACAAAAATAATACACTCATCTTGCTTAAAATGTTGAAAAGAATATTTCATCTTTAACTTTATGACTTTTGGAGATCAGTTCACCTTCTACTTACTTAACTATTCACAGTAACAGAAATTTTGACCAGGGGTGCCCAAACTTTTGCATGCCACTATATATGATGATCTGCAAGTAGCCTTTCTCCCATACGGTAACTTCACATCCTGCCTAAATCCATCTGAAGAAAAATATATTCACCAATTCAGATTTTCAAAAACTATCATCACAAAGAAATGGTTAATTTTGTAGACAATGCTTGATATTCATCAGTACTGTTCCAGTAGACAATGACTACACACAAATAGTATGTCCATAAGGGTCCCAAGTAAAAATCCTGACTTTTCTACCATAAGTAAGGGTTTTCATTCTTTTAATGTACAACTGATCTTCAGCCATGAAAAATCAACGCCATACTTCTGGTAGCACCCATGAGCACGGAGGACTAATGTTTTACATCACTAGGTGGCTGGCAACAATTACAGCAATGCAGATGGAAGTAATGTATATCATACTGTTGAAGACATTGCATCAATGGGTAGACAGAAGCACTAAGGGCCTTTCATTTCAAGCCCTGGAAGTCCACATTCAATCAACTATGTACAATTAATTTCAAACTATTTCAAGATTCACAATGGAGAAAATAACTACAGAATTCTTATTGGTTTTATTCAGCTCATGATAGTGAGAGGTAATTGTTGTATAGGCAATCAACTTCCACATGCAATCTCTTTTGACTAATACTGTCACTTATTGCCATCAGATTCAACACTGCACATTAAAGGGAAGAGAAGGCAGAGGAATACAAAGAACCAGTACTTAGGATGAAATTCACCAGCCAACCTTGCTCACTTTCTTCAACCTCGCATACAACATTCTCCTTCAGAGGTTGCCATAATAAGTATTATAACATCGATGATTCCCAAGACAGGATTCAAATTCATAAAGGAAGTTCACTAAAATAAAATGCCTTTTATGACATGGATCAAAGAAGTTCAACCATAAGCTGCTGTAATAAGGTAATCATTTTGAATGAAGAGGCATTATTCACTGTCAAGGGAAAATCAAGAATTTGTTCAAGCAATGAGAAGAGCAATCTTCTCCCAGAGGGTATCTCATGAAGAACTTCATGATGCTCCCAAATGGCAGGGAATGTACTTCCAGCTGAATCAGCGCAAGGCTGTACTGAAGCCTCCATCTGTACTTCACGATAGCTATCACCTGAACAATAAGATACTGTATGTTAGCGCTGTGAGATCATCCCTCTTAAAGTCTGCATGACATCCAAATTGACAGCACCTTGCTGTGTTTTCACATCAGCTGAGGCACAAAGCCATCCCAGTTATGATCTTCATTTGAGTCTCCAGTATAGTACAGACGGCTGGCCAATAAAAATAAGTATTTCCTTTCATTTGGCCAGGTATTGAACTCAGACCCCACCACACCCTCACCCCCCTTAACACGAGGGCTCTCCCTCATTTCCCCACCTACTTAGCCTGAATGCAGATGTTAAGAGCTGCTGAGCATCTTTTCATTATTGTACATTTGCAGAGCTAACGTCAGTGTGGGGAATGAGGTGGCTAACAGAGTGTCTAGGGTGAGGCAAGTGAGGGCGAAGAACAGAATGAAGAATACTTTGTGCAAATTAAGCTCTTAGGTAAATGTATGATGTATGTGTATCTGTATCTGTATAAATGAATGGTATTTTCAGCGATGTATAAATTCATCTCTACTTACCTTGAAGAAAGCTGATGAAACTTCTTGCAGCATCACTTCATAGTCTATATATTTTCATTCCTACAGAGAACTATTCCAGCCAATTTCTGCTAGGCTGTTGTATTAGCCCCAGTGGGTCACCCTATACCCTGGACACACAGGACTCCCAGTGCTTCATTTACAATAATGTATTTTTCAGAACAATGAAATATCCCTTTCTTCAAAGCCTCACTCTTCCAAAGCACCCATAAGTTACTGTATCCGGTTGTATAAGGTTGTTTTTAAGGGGTTCACAACAAACTGTGTCAATAATTGCATGAAATTAGTGTGGAATTATCTGGAAAAAATTGGATTCAGGCTTACGTTTAGATAATTTTGTGAGATTCTGAGGAAGACTGATTTGCTACTAGGACTAAACACAGCAACATATTAGATCAAAAAGTGAGTAGAATCTAACTTCCAGATATGTGAATTCAGATAGGGTGACCAGAAATCACAAGTATATAATTTCAGAGTCATTCTAACTCAACAGACGTCTGCTCTTTCTGGAAGAGGAACGGGAATGGTGCTGAATTTCTTTCCTCAGTTATGCCCACCCACCTTCAAGTTTTAATCTCCAGTATCTAATATTTTAAAACTTCACCAGGCCTCTTTAAATATAACCCAATAGTCTAACAAATCTCGTAGCCAATAACTCAAGACCCTGCCCAACTTCAATGTCAAGAGGAGTCATAATGTTAACCTTCGGCACATCTCAAGTACTGCACAAATCCTCCCTCACTCAATGAACTGGAAACACAGCTTAAGAGGAAGAGAGCGAATGACGCACATAACTGCTTTCAACAGTATTTACAGGAAAATATTTTGCTTTTTTAAACTAAACCAGAAGCAATTAAGATCAGGTTAAGATGGCTTAAGCAGAACAGAGGTCTGTGTTTATACATTGCTGATTATGGCAAGAGTCATGCTGGTACTCTTCAAAGTGTGAAAATAGTTTTGTTTTGAAAACAAGAGGGCTTCTATTTGGGTGTTGCAAAGTGGAAACAGCAGCCTGAATGGCGTCTGGTTAGTTACAGATGCCAAACTTGGAGAAGAACATACATGCCAGAGTGTTGCATACTGGAAGGACTTACAGAAGCCCCCGTTCAAGTGGAGGCTTCTGACTGCACAGCAATTGATTGGGATTAAGAGTGATTCAAATTGAAAGATGTAAATAGAGCAATGATGTCTCTTTCATACACCGATCGATGCTTCCATATATATCAAGATATAATTGCAAAAGATCTCTCAAACAAATTGAATCATTTCCTCTAACACATGGATAGATGAGTAGGTCCAATCATCTTACTGAATTATCCAGCCATACAGGGCACCACAGTTAGGGTAATGTTTTATAGCGCCAGCGACCTGTGTTCAATTCCCACCACCGTCTGTAAGTAGTTTGTATGTTTGCCCCATGACCATACGAGTTTCCTCTGGGTGCTCCAGTTTCATCCCACATTCCAAAGATGTACAGGTTGCGTTTAGTATATTGTGAACAAGCTATGTTGGCGTTGGAAGCATAATGACACTTGTGGGCTGTCAGCACATCCTTGGACTCCGTTTGTTGTTGACTCATACAATACATTTCACTGCATGTTTCAATGTTTTGGTGTACAGGTGACAAACAAAGCTGATCTCTTTCTTTAGGTGCACGTAGATCCGTACTTTAATCCCACTTCTAAACTATCTAAATTCAGAACACGCAGGACTTTGGTGGTGGTGAACAAGCAAAGATCCCAGACTACTGGAAATTCTACTTAATAATTCAACCCACTTTTAATTCACCTTTTATTGTTATACAGAGACAGAGAAGCAGTTTCAGTGACAGGTTACTATCGATGCAATGCTCCTCAGACAGGATGAAGAGGTCAATACTCCCCAATGCCATTAGGCTTTACAATTCTACCGCCAGGACTTAAGAACTTTTTAAAAGCTATTATTAATGCTTTTTGAGACGGTGATTTAGATGCATATCATATTTTTTTTACTGAGTTAAGTATTGTATGTAATTAGTTTTGCTACAACAAGTGTATGGGACATTAGAAAAAAAGTTGAATTTCCCCATGGGGATGAATAAAGTATCTATCTATCTATCTAATATATTTTCAAGCAAGCCCAGTAAGGAGGATAGGAACCAAAGATTCAGTGCTTTGAAGTGACGCTGGAACTAGGGTCTTGATGGATTAAAGTGAGTGTGGGAAACAAGGCTTCATTTGCTGAAAGATGCATCAACATCAGGCCATAAAATGCTAAAAGGGGTGCAGAAACCAGGGATGTGGTGTGTTGCATGGATAAGTATCCAGTGATCCAAAGGACAAACCATTGGAACTTTTAAGCAATTGGATTCTGGGCAACAAAGTTTTACTGCACTTACATTTATTCTTTATTGCCTGACACTCTTCATGAAAATTTTGCAAGTTTTATCAAATATTACGGAGACACTTCTTGCAAAATCTTCAACAAATGCAAATGAGGGATAAACTGTTAATCCAAACATCTGCTATGCTGAACAAAATTTAATCCCACATCAAAACAAATTGGGATTTTCAATTTTACACTGTAATATGAACCTTTTCTACACCAGGAGCCCTGCAATTCCATGTAAAACCACAGAAAATGTATCTAACCTCAGCAGCTGCTTCTAACCCCAGAACGTGAAAACACCCTAGCCAACTCAGAGTGAGAAGCCCTGGGCAATCAAATACCCGAACGAATGCTATAAACAGAGGGATGCAGACAAAGAAAGAAATTAGTGCAGAGACTAATGTCAGTGAGGGCTCACATTCCTGACTATTTCCCTATGTTTCTGTAGATCAATGTTAATTGGGTTCTTAAGAGTTCAACATAAAAGTGTAGGGACTCTTCCAATACAGCATGGAGAAAGAGGTGCACCATCATACTGCATCAACTCTTTCAGACCAGTGTTAATATTGAAGCTCCATTTCCCTTTTCAGAGGCACCATGATTTCAAATATTAGAATAATTTCTTGGCCAATATTTCTCCCACAATCAAAAAACACTAAAAATAAAAACAAATCATTCAATCAATCAATCATTACCACATTGTCATTTGTAGGACCCTACTGTTAGCAAATTGCCTATCACATTTCCTGCAATATTAAAGTGACTCCATTTTCAAAGGGCTTAATTGGCAGAACTGTGTTTTGGAATGTCAGAGGAGCTATATTATGCAAGTTTTCCTTTTTTAAGTGCTGTGCTGCACTCATGCACAATGACCTGTGCGGGCTTACATTTTAAGCACAGGGTAAGACCAATTGGATGGGTAGTATGAACTGCCACCGCTTTACAATGCAAGGAAGGAAAATGAATGGAAGGTGGGAGCTTTGTTTAAAAAGGAATGAAAAAGGAATTCAGTAAGCCAAATTCTCCCTATATTGCACATTTCCTTTTGTAATTAGTAACTGGTAGAATGATTAGAGTGATGAGGAGAACTTTATTTACACAGAGCATAGAGGCAATCCAGAACAAAACTGCACAGAGTGAAAGGGAAAAGATGGCAGGAAACATGATTGCATTTAAGATGCTGGATATGCAGCTTGAGTGTGGTCATCCACGATAATGTGGATGAGGTCTTAAACACAAGAGAGTCTTCAGATGCTGGAAAACCAATGTAACATCACACAAGTCCCATCCCGAAACATTGATTCTTTATTTTGCTCCATAGATGCTGCCCGACATGCTGAGTTTCTCCAGCATCTTGTGCATGCTACTGTGGACAATGATTTGGAAGGCCTAATTAGGTTGAATAGTATTTTAACAGCTGGCACACACGATGGGCTGAGTATTCACCATCTATGCTCACTTGTCAGGCATCCAACTACAAAATTATATTCTCTGGTTTCAGTTTTTGCTCTCCTTTTACATATAGTGTGCATCCAGTCCCTGCCTTGCTGTTTACACCGTCCAGAAACACCCCAGTGATAACTTCTTTAGACTTGCAATTAATGAACTTGGCTTTGAATGAATGGCGTCTTCTTATCCATTTCTATTGTCATATCACTATCACATTAAATGCACTACAGTTATAGGCAGTGAATTCTCATCTGTAAATAAATATTTTGTACCAAGTTACAAAGAAAAATCCAAATCCAAATACATTCGAGCTTCAGTTTGTCCTTTGTGCTTGACAACAATCTGTTGCTGTTCAATGAGCTGAACACAGTTACTAAGAAACAGAACTGATAGTCCTTTATTCATGCAGATATTTTCTAACCAATGGAGATATTTACTATCCAACTAATAACAAATATACAAACATTCTAAAATGTATTAGTTATTAGTGATCATAAGGTCCGCAGCAGCTGGCTGCAAGCAAATTTCTATACTCCAAACATGGGGACCAGACTCTTCTCCAATTGAATCTGATTCAGTCATTTTTCTGTTCTTTCATCAATTGGATATATTTCTCTTTCACTCTCTGCCTTGGGGAAACCGTATCAATTCCTCACAGAGTTATGATGCTCCAAGCCTCAAAAAAGTAACTTTTGTGTTCAGAGAACCAGGAACCAACCAGGTTATAGAGTTACATATGACATTATGATCTAATCCATGCTGCCCATTCCTGTAAGAGATGCTAGGTAGTAGTTGAGGTGGGAATTATTTTCTAATTTGGACCAGTGACAGCCAACTGCAGAGCGACAGTTGGATCAGACTGGCTCAGGAACCTCGGAGTTTAATAATCACCATGAGCAGTCAAATAACTTCACGTCAAATTTGATTACACTAAATCGCTTTTACCTTATGACTTACTGTCCACAGATCTGCATACTTGCAAGATTGTCCTTGTTCAATTGGGAACATAAATTATAGTATGTTCCTCTCCTGTGGTGTTTGGTGAATCCTATTTC